>NC_090654.1:148355911-148528411 GCF_040937935.1 Hyperolius riggenbachi
AGCAGTAATCAAAGCAAAAGGTGGCTGCTTTGAAGAACCTAGAATATGACATATTTTCAGTTGTTTCACACTTTTTGGTTATGTACTATGCTTCCACATGTGTTACTTCATGGTTTGGATGCCTTCAGTGTGAATCTACAATGTTCATAGTCATGAAAATAAAGAAAACTCTTTGAATGATAAGGTGTGTCCAAACTTTTGGTCTGTACTGTACGTATATAATATATAAATAAAATAATATTTAAACAAATAGTTATGATAAAATGGTCACTCAAAAAAAAGAGAGAGTAAATCTCGTAGTTGACAAGAGGAATAGATTTGAATGCAATATATTCGGACAAAGAAAATTTGTGCAAATGATAATGCACATTTTCTGCTAGGAAAGTGTTTTATAGTTGGAATTTCTTATCAGTGAGGGTCACACTGTAGTCACTTCCTGTCGGAGTCAGGACTGAGTCAGCCACTTACATACCTGATATTTAACTCTTTCAGGCAGAGAAAGAAAAAAAGGAACACAGCATAGTTATTTGTGTGCTAGGCACTGTACATACACATGTCTATCTCATTATGTCACATGTCAGTTCTGGTATCCTTTAAGTACTTGTGATAGACCAGAGGGATAAGGGTATAGTGGCTGCAAAGAGTTGTATTCATATTAGTGACAGGGAAGGTCGTTTTCTCTATATATTCTGTTTAGTGTGGTGTGCTATACATAACTACATCAAACCAGAAGGGGGTAGTATTGGGAAGGTGGTGTTAGATCACTTACCACTAAATGCGGGTAGCCTGGATTCAAGGCGTCTCTAGATGGCAATCTATTCAGGTCCTTTATAAATAAACTTTTGAAGTTTGTAGAGGGGCTGTCCCTGCTAGAGGGCGTGTTGCTGTAATTAGGAGGCTCCTGAAATTACAATTCATTTTTTAAAGTGTACCTAAGACGAATAGATGTAAAAGCTTTATAGATACCTGGGGCTTCCTCTAGCCTCCTCCGCACCAATTGCTCCCACGCCATCTTCCTCCACCACCTCAGGTCTCCCAGTAGAAGCCCCGTAAGGTCGGCCAGTCAGCGCATGCGCAGTGCGAATGCACGCGCCCCCGTCTTGCTCCTGCGGCTGGGAGCATTCTGCGCCTGCTCAGTGCTACTGCGCAGAGAACGCGGGGGGGGGGGGGGGAAGGGGTTGGGTGTGACGAATAAACTTTTATTCGTCCAAATAAAGTAGTTAGAGCCTTTTAAAATTTTCCCTGTAGCCACTATTAAGAAGTGACCGCAGATAGGAAAAAGGCTTCATTTAAAAAAGAAAAAAAAGATCAGGGCAGCTGGGGGTTAACACAGTTCCCCTCTTCCTGGTCAAATGCTAGCAAATGTTTCCTTACCTGTAGCTTTCACTTACGAAACTTTTTACTTAAGTGTGAAATCTGTTCCCAAGCAGTCCTGGAAGGTATATGGCTCATCCATCAGATGAAGTCAGATATGTGCTTGACATCAATTGTAAAACCCGAGCTTCTGGGAGAATGGTGTCTGCATTTTTCACATCTTCACCCAGAGCAGCCAAAAGGCACTACCTCAGAGTTCTGTACATGAAAAGAGCAGCCAAAGAGCAAGTCACATGGGGTCCTGCTAGCATCCTGCAGAAGCCACTTAGAGAAAACAGCTGGCTTTCTCACTGACCAGTTAGGAAACCTTTCTGTGAACTCACAAATATGAAATCAATCTTTTGTCATAAAAATGACTTTCCAAACGGGGGTCAGCCGTTAGAACCCACTTATTATGAGATTCGGAACAAACCACACGATTGGATGTTTCCGAATTCACGCTAAGCCCTTCCAAAGCAGAGATATGCATTTTGGGGTCACAGTTCGCTCCAGACCCCTCAAGTTTGATATCATTGTTTGTGAAAAATTCAGAACTGCCTGAAAATGGTATTAGATTTAACATAACCTGTACGGTTTTGGAGATCCAACTCTTATCCTGATTTAGATATATTTCGGTCTCCATGACAAGGGGCTGGCTCCTCTCAAGTTTCAAAGAGGTGTGTGATCCCTGCCCTAACTCCTCCTTGCTGTAGTGAGGGGTATAACTTAACTGGGCCTAGGTTGTCCAGGGTCCAAAGTCCTTCATCTGAAATCTTTGTCTGATAACATCAGACAGCTAGCTGGACACTGGAAAAAATCCCTTTGGATTATTTCTCACAAAGGCATGGCAATCGCCATCTTGCACTTTCCGCCAAAGACTTGCGATTGCCGCATTCTGTTTCTCTTTCCTCTCTATTCTCTTTCTATCAAACCACTCTGTTCTGCTGGACAGGTATATTTATCTGTGGGTTAAAGTAAACTGTGTGTATGTAGTTTTAGAATAATATTGTTCAGTCTTGTGCCTGTTCTGGTCATCTGATTGTTGCTAAAACGAATCTGCCCTCTGAAGAGTCATTCTACAGTATTGTTTTATTATGTGCTTATAAATTATCGTTTTGCTAGTTAGGTTGTAAATAACCATTTTCTTCCTTCTTCGAATAGCTAGTGGGAGTCTCTTTCCTCCCTGAACACGAGAGAGTGGTGGCAGTGAAATTACCCGATTTCCAGCGCAAAATCGATATTTTTAGTTACCGATTGCACATACAATAGTGATTGTACATGTATGGACAACTACAACCAATCTTAACCATTTACTACGCACACAGTGAATCTGTCTCCAGAAGTCTCTAGTGCACGAGACCTGCATGGCAACAGTGGCCTAGTAATGCGGGATTGGTGAGTGATTGTCACATTACATATTGTCGGCAGTTGTGCGACCAATCTTTATTGTCAGTCTGCTCACCGTACTTCCTGCTAATGCTAACGAGAGCAGATTAGATGGGATTGGCGCGCTCTGTCACATTACTACCTTCTTCTGACGATCCAGCAACTGGTCTTTTAACGTCTTGTAGACGGGATCGGCAGGGCTGGATTGTCACGGGGGGTGGGGGGTTGTATTTGGGGGCAGATGCACTGACTGACCAAGGTAATGGGTAAAGGTAAAGGTAATGGGACTTCTACCAGGCAAACAAGGAAGCGGAGGAGGAAGACACAGGTATGTATAAAACTTTTATATCTATTTGTCTCAGATTTACTCTAAATTAACCCCATAAAGGAGGTTTGTATGAGTGAGGTGTTGGGGGGGGAGGGGGATGGTTAGGGAGAGCAGCAATACTTACCGATGGTGATCACCCTCTGCTCCACAGACAAGCCGCACGCTGGTGCTGGCGTGTGCACGCCTGCTGCAGTACATGCCAGGAGGTTGTATTCTGTGGATGCAAGTACATCTCGAGCTGCCACCAGGGAAATTAAAATGCAGCACTGTGCGGCCTCTCCATAGGTGTGTAATGCCACTCTCCCCAACCACCCCCCTCCCCGACTCTGAAGGTACAGTCATACAAACCTCCCTTATGTTAAGGTTGATTTAAAAAATGTAATAACGGATTGGGGAGGGGGGCACTAGACCACCAAGAATAAGGTGGGGGGGGGGGGGGGTAAACCACCAGGAAACACTTACTGTGAGTTTTAGGCACCAGACCTAGACCACCAGGAAATATAGTGGGAGGGGGGTACTACACCACCATGGAATACGGCGAGAGGGAAGAGGGTCCTTTATAATGGGGAGGGGGCAATAGATCAGCAGGGAATACTTTTGAGAGTGATGGGGGCCGCCAGAGAAAACTGATGAGGGATGGAGCTTTCCTCCATCTCCAACCAGATATCAGTAATAGGGTAATAAGGCAGTCTTTGCTCAAATCCCCCCTCTCTTCTAAGCGTGTTCCTGCATCTTGGTTATTCCCACTAGCACCCTTCTCCGTTCCATGTGGGCATATACATGCCTACTGTCAGGAATTATGTCTTTTTCTTCCTGCTGGTGGCAGGAAATGCATGACTTTGTCAGTTATTTCATCAGCCACCAGCAGATGGCTCTATTGTCGTTTATTCCTGACCTCACCTACAGATGGCGCAAGAAACCTTGTGTATGGACTCTCTTCCACCAGCAGAGGTCACCACCATTCTGTTATCTCTGCAAATTGTTGCAGCAGGCGATAGGACATATAAGGACTGCTCTGGCTTGCAGCAAGTGCCAGAACTTCCGTTCCCTTGCCCTGAGGAGCTGCCTGGCCTCTCCTGTCTCTTGTGTCAGATCCTTGATATCCTGTCTGTACCTATCTGTCTTACCTGAACTTGGCTTGTTTGACTACGATTATTGTATGCTGAATTGGTCCTGCGTTTCTTGTATATTTACCCTGTATATTGTATATATTTGCATTGTATATTTTGGTATTAGTTAGATAGATAGATAGGCTGGGGTGGTTTGGGGTTATGTATGCGGTGTCTTGGGATTTTGCTATTTGTCTGCATTGCTGTGCTTTCTTCATTGGTACACTCTATAATAAATGTGTGTTTAAACTTATTCAAATCCTGTCTTTTGTTTCTCTGCCATTGTGGTGTTCCCTAAGCAAACCTGGTTATAACAGTAAGTTCTGGCCATATATCACACCACTGCAGAAAACACTGGTTCCAGGATTTGTATAACATGGATTATCAAAAGGCTTTATATTTTATTTTACTGGCTGAAGAAAATAAGGACCATTGTTATCATTTTCTCTCAGAGTATTCTAAACATTACTTGCAGCAGACTTATGCTAATATGTATGGTTTCATTAAGCAACGCCTGTTCACTACACAGGAGGCCCAGGCTTTTGTTGAAGTGTTGAGGGAAGTAGCTTTCCCTCCAGTGCGGGATGAATATTCCCCACCTTTTGATAAGGAATTGGTTCAGAGTCTAATCTATTTATTAGAGGATGATGAGGAGACATTTGTAGATTATTACAAATAGAAGGATGAGACATTCCTGCAGAGTTGTATTAATTCAGTGCAGTTACTAATTAGTCAGGGAATCTGTAAGCATGAATCTGCTTTTCCTTTAATTTTCACCTGGAACTCTCTGTCTACTTTTCTCAACTCTCCTCCTCCACCTGTTAACTCTTTATTCACCTCTCTCGGCCAAGCTCCTTAGCATTCCCACAATCAGCACTCAATTCCCACTGCAAAGAAGTCTAATTCCACTCTAAAAGTTGTCAGCAAGGTTAAGCCCAGGCGAAAATATTTTTCCACAGCCTCTATTCATCATTTGCCATCGGAAACTCTCAATCTGATTCAGCCCGCACAGACTCTGATTCAGCCCGCACAGACTGGAGTGCAGCCCGCACAGACTCTGGTTCAGCCCGCACAGACTCTGATACAGTTTCCTAAAACCTTGTATGTTCCCAGCCAGATAGCTGAAAAGGCGTATGCGTCCAATCAGATAGCAGAAAATGTATGTGTTTCCAGTCAGATTGCAGTAGATGTGTGTGTGATCCCAGCCAGGCTGCAAGCAATCTGTATGCATCCAGTCAGATAGCAGTTGATGTGTGTGATCCCAGCCAGGCTGCAAACCATTTGTATGCATCCTGTCATATTGCAGTAGATGGGTGTGTGATCCCAGCCAGGTTACAAGCAATCTGTGTGCATCCAGTCAGATTGCAGTAGATGTGTGTGATCCCAGCCAGGTTATAAGCAATCTGTATGCATCCAGTCATATTGCAGTAGATGTGTGTGATCCCAGCCAGGTTACAAGCAATCTGTGTGCATCCAGTCAGATTGCAGTAGATGTGTGTGTGTGTGTGTGTGGTCCCAGCCAGGCTGCAAACCATTTGTATGCATCCAGTCATATTGCAGTAGATGTGAGTGATCCCAGCCAGGTTACAAGCAATCTGTGTGCATCCAGTCAGGTTGCCGTGGATGTGAGTAATCCCAGCCAGGTTGTAGGCAATCTGTGTGCATCCAGTCATATTGCAGTAGAAATGTGTGATCCCAGCCAGGTTGCAAACAATTTGTATGCATCCAGTCAGTTTACAGAAGATGTGTGTGAGCCCAGCCAGGTTGCAAGCAATCTGTATGCATCTAGTCAGATTGCAGTAGAGATGTGTGATTCAAGCCGGGTTGTAGACAATATTTATGCTCTCAGTCAGACTGAGGAAAATTCCTATGCTTCTAGCCAGATTGCAGAAAACTCATTTGCTTCCAGTTGGACACCGGAAAATTTAAATACTCCTGGCCAATTTACAAAGATGTTTTTAGTTTCTGCTCAGCCCAGGGTCCAGCCAGTCGCTCAGCCCAGGGTCCAGCCAGTCGCTCAGCCCAGGGTCCAGCCAGCCACTCAGCCCAGGGTCCAGCCAGCCGCTCAACCCAGCGTCCAGCCAGCCGCTCAACCCAGCGTCCAGCCAGCCGCTCAACCCAGCGTCCAGCCAGCCGCTCAACCCAGCGTCCAGCCAGCCGCTCAACCCAGCGTCCAGCCAGCCGCTCAGCCCAGCGTCCAGCCAGCCGCTCAGCCCAGCGTCCAGCCAGCCGCTCAGCCCAGGGTCCAGCCAGCCGCTCAGCCCAGGGTCCAGCCAGTCACTCAGCCTGAGGCCCAGTGTTCTCTTTTTACTGTCCAATCTGTTAATTTAAAGTGTCTGTCTGTAGAGCAACCAGATCTCACTCTGCTCAAGTTAGTTTTGTTTCCATCAACAGTAAATATTATTCTTCGCTGTCCTGCTTGGGATAAGCTCAGGGACTGTAACCTGGTGGCCACCAGTAGCAAAGACCATCGACTCTTGCAGGATGCTCTGGTGAATACCGAGTGGTCACCTAAATTCCATGCTTTGGGTTTGTCCTCTCCTTTGTGCCACTGTCAACAGCTTTCAAAATTATCAACAGTTTTTTACCAACTTCTATTCACAGTCCCTCAGATACCTGTTGCTACCCTATGGACTTTATCTACCTTGTTACCAGCACCAGTTGCCCTTCTACAGAAACCAGTTAACTCTCCACAGCTTCTAGTGCCTCCAGTTAACTCTCCACAGCTTCCAGTGCCTCCAGTTAACTCTCCACAGCTTCCAGTGCCTCCAGTCAATTCTTCACAGCTCCCAGTTATCTGTCCACAGCCTCCAGCGGCCTCTTCAGCACAGCCTCCAGGTGCCTCTTCAGCACAGCCTCCAGGTGCCTCTACAGCACAGCCTCCAGGTGCCTCTACAGCACAGTTTCCAGTTAACTCTCTCCACAGCTTCCAGTGCCTCCAGTTAACTCTCCACAGCTTCCAGTGCCTCCAGTCAATTCTTCACAGCTTCCAGTTATCTGTCCACAGCCTCCAGTGGCCTCTTCAGCACAGCCTCCAGTTGCCTCTTCAGCACAGCCTCCAGTTGCCTCTTCAGCACTGCCTCCAGGTGCCTCTTCAGCACTGCCTCCAGGTGCCTCTTCAGCACAGCCTCCAGGTGCCTCTTCAGCACAGCCTCCAGGTGCCTCTTCAGTACAGCCTCCAGGTGCCTCTTCAGCACAGCCTCCAGGTGCCTCTTCAGCACAGCTTCCAGGTGCCTCTTCAGCACAGCTTCCAGGTGCCTCTACAGCACAGTTTCCAGTTGCCTCTACAGCACAGTTTCCAGTTGCCTCTACAGCACAGTTTCCAGTTGCCTCTACAGCACAGTTTCCAGTTGCCTCTACAGCACAGTTTCCAGTTGCCTCTACAGCACAGTTTCCAGTTACTTGTAAAGTATCAGTTTCCACCTTGCATTGGTGCTTATGGCCTTATGCTTGGGAATCCCCCTTGCCACCCATCTTGGACACTGTAGTGGCAAGTCTGAAGAATCTTGTTTTGGATCTTGAGATTCTTTTGTGGTTTGTGAGGAGCGTCCAGAGGCCGCTCCTAAAGGAGGGGGGTAAAGTCAGGAACTATGTCTTTTTCTTCAGAGCAGATGGCTCTGTTGTCGTTTATTCCTGACCTCACCTACAAATGGCGCAAGAAACCTTGTGTATGGACTCTCTTCCACCAGCAGAGGTCACCACCATTCTGTTATCTCTGCAAATTGTTGCAGTAGGCGATAGGACATATAAGGACTGCTCTGGCTTGCAGCAGGTGCCAGAACTTCCGTTCCCTTGCCCTGAGGAGCTGCCTGGCCTCTCCTGTCTCCTGTCTGATCCTTGATATCCTGTCTGTACCTATCTGTCTTACCTGAACTTGGCTTGTTTGACTACGATTATTGTATGCTGAATTGGTCCTGCGTTTCTTGTATATTTACCCTGTATATTATTTTATATATTTGCATTGTATATTTTGGTATTAGTTAGATAGATAGGCTGGGGTGGTTTGGGGTTATGTATGCGGTGTCTTGGGATTTTGCTATTTGTCTGCATTGCTGTGCTTACTTCATTGGTACACTCCATAATAAACGTGTGTTTAAACTTATTCAAATCCTGTCTTGTGTTTCTCTGCCATTGTGGTGTTCCCTAAGCAAACCTGGTTATAACACCTACAGGTCACATGGAACATGCTGAAGTTGTACAAGGGCCCATTCACACTAGGGCAGTTAGCAGATGATTCCCGCTAATTGCAGAATTAACGACAATCGCAAAACGTGTTGCCTGCAGAATTTTTTTGCGACTCCGGGGCGATCGCGATGCAGTGCTTAAAGTGCCGATCGCGACCGTCGGGAATCGTGAAAGTGTCCAGTGATTTTACTGCGCTAATCGCGGTAAAATCACAGCGCAAAACGATAGCGCTAAGGGCTACCATTTTGTGCTTGGAGGCAGGGAGTAATGGAGACACGGGGATGTCCTGAAGAAGGAAGGAAGAGGAATGCACTGGCCAGAGAAGTGAGATATGCTCCATTGTGCATTAACCCGTGGGTGTCAAACCCAGTGTGTCTTGCACCCCCATAATATGATGCTGAAAGAGAGGAGACTTAGGGTCCCCTAGGCAGTTGTACAGTGTGTGAAAAAAGCAATGTAACAAAATTTAGAATATTTTGATAAAAGTGTGTTGCATTTCAACTAACGTGTACCTGAATGGAAAAATACAGTGCCCATATGGGGTAATTCATTTGGGGGAAGGATCTGGAGCGCAGCAGGTCGCTCTGATCTGAGGTCTGTGTAGGAGCCGGCGGCGGCATCACATGAAAGGGGCCAGGGACTGTTATAGAGGAAACGGCCACCGAGAAGGTAAGACAATCGGCAGCCGCAGGGAGGGAGGGGGGACCTGTCTGGCTACCTGTACTGGGGCTACTAAACTGGCTACCTATACTGGGCTTGGGGGCAACTATACTGGCTACCTATACTGGGCTTGGGGGCAACTATACTGACTACATGTACTGGGGGCAACTATACTGACTACCTACTGGGGGCACCTACCTGGCTAACCTATTCTGGGGGGCTACTACACTGAATGCCTTTACTGGGGGCAACTATATCTGGCTGACCTATACAGGGGGCACCTATTCCTGGCTAGCTACCTGCACTTGTCGGGTGCTGTGCGATCATTCAAAATCGGGGGGTGGGGGGCACCACCTCACAAGCTTGCCTCAAGCAACACGCATCCCATATGGTTGCTGGAGTGATGTGGGCATGTGTGACATCATACATGCGCCCACGTGTAAGCCAGCAACCATGTGGGGTGCGTGTATGGACAGAGGAGCTCAGAGCCAGCGGCAGCCACAGACAGGTAATGTAAAGTGTATGGGGGGGGGGGCACATTGCACATTAAGAGGACAGCCCTTGGGCCAAAGGGGCCCCGTAGGGCCCTTCCTACACCAAAGTATAAGCTGTTTATTGGTCCTGAGGTGGTAATAATCACTTCTAAAGATGCTTTGAATGGTAGTAATCATTAACAATAAAAAATACAGAAAGCGCTGCTGTTGGAAAAAATGTATAAAAAATCTTAATAAACTTTATTTGATTAATAAATCAACCTGAGGTTGCTGGAGGATTGGTAGGCACCTCTATTAAAAAGTGCTATTGGCACAGGAAACTGTATCAGGTGAGTAAACACCTGACACAATATATGTACATATATTGGAAAATAAAAATCATCAAATGTCATAAAAGATTGCAGGTAAAATGCACCTAGTGCTAGAGCTGAGAAGTTCCAGAGGGTGGCCTTAATGTGGTACCAGTTCCTATATATGTCTAAATATAGATCTATCTGAAGTGGTCATAGGCCACCTTTCAACACTGCAGGATGTTGTTTCTCCCGTAATAGGGTGATATGGGATAAATCCCTCGACGTGTAGCTGTAGATTTCCTATGTAGATATAATTGCTTCAACACAATTTAATATGTGAGTGATGGAAACGATCTCACCCGTCTTATGCTTTTGGGTAATGATGCGAAGATCTTCAAGGGAGCCGCTCGATCTCACTCGCCCCGGCCGGTGGCGGAGTGAGAGAGACTGGACGGAAGAGTCACGTCGGGCAAGCGTGCCCGGCTCCCCTTAGAGGATGTGAGTGTCCGGATGGCAGCAGAGACCTCCGTGTGCAGGCATGATGGCTACAGCCGCGTAGCTCCAGCTCGCCTCGTTCCCCTCTGATTGTGACGTCACAAAGGCAGCCTCCGCTGACGTTTCGGGAGGAACGCCCCCTTTCTCAAAGCTTGGCTGCTGGGGGAATCTGAGCCTGGCTTTTTGAAGTCTGTGCATCACTGTTAATTTCGTTGGAAATTATCTAATAGCTCCGTCTAATAGATCCGATCTGAAGGAAAATTGTACCATGTAGATGAGGCTTTACTGTAAAGAACCATTTCCTAAATAAATGGCTAAAATGTTTTTCCTCCATGCGCAGATCATGTCTCCTAGTCCTTCATAAAAGCCTAGGGACAAAAAGCTTATCTGCCAAGTTTTTTTATTGCCCTTTATACATGTTAATTAGATCTCCCCTAAGGCGTCCTTTCTCCTAACCTTTCTTGGTAAATGAGATCTTCCATTCAATTTTATTGCTTGTCTCTGCACCTGCTCTAAAACTGCATATCTTTCCTGTAATGCGGTGCCCAGAACTGAATTCCATATTACAGATGTGGCTTTACTAGAGAATTAAACAGGAGCAATATTATTCTAGCATCCCAAGTTTTTATTTCCCTTTGAATACATCCCAAAGTGTTATTTGCTGTAGCTGCAGCGGCTTGGCACTTAATACGATTATTTAACTTGTTGTTGATGAGTACTCCTAAGTCCTTCTCCAAGTTTGATGTCCCCATCTGTATCCCGTTTATTTTGTATGGTGCTAGACTATTGGTACGGCCAAAATGTATGACTTTACATTTTTCAACATTAAATTTCATCTGCCATTTATGTGCTCATATAGCCATCCTATATAGATCCTGTTGCAATATGTCACTATCATCCTGAAAGTTGATGATTCTGCACAATTTTGTATCATCTGCAAATATAGCAACATTGCTTTCTACTTCATCTACTAGGTCATTAATAAATAAATTGAAGAGTACTGTACCCAGTACTGACCCCTGTGGCACCACACTGCTAAAAGTCATCCATTTTGAATATGATCCATTGACCACAACTCATTGTTTTCTGTCCATTAGCCAGTTCCCTATCCATCCAGGCAGACTCTTCCCCAGTCCTTGCATCCCCAACTTTTGCAGAAAATGTTTGTGGAGAATTTTGCAAAGTCCAAGTATATCACATTTATAGCATTCCCAATATCCACACTAGCGTCTACCACCTCATAAAAGCTGAGCATATTAGTTAAACAGGATATGTCCTTAGTAAACCAATGCTGATGCTGAGAACTAAGATTATTTTCTGCTATGAAGCCTTGGATAGTATCTTAGTAACCCCTCAAATAGTTTGCACACAACTGATGTTAAGCTTATGGGTCTATAATTTCCCGGATCTGATTTTGTTACCCTTCTTAACTACCTTCGGATCAAGGTGATTGAAATCTGTCTTGTTTTGGTGGGCTCCTGGCTGGCAGGACGTAGATTTCAACTACCGTCCGCAGCTCGTATTCGCCGTTTCCGTCGCTCCCCGCCGATAGCGCCGCTCAAACCCGACGTTTCTCGCCGCAGCTCACAGTCTCTGCCTGTCTCTATGACGACAGAGCCATGTGAGCCGGTCAGGAGCCGATTTCATTGGCTCCTGTCCGTGTCTATCCAATGTAAGCCGCTCCCATTGGCGTACATTGATAGACACGGTCAGGAGCCAATGAAAGCGGCTCCTGACCGGCTCACATGGCTCTGCCGTCATAGAGACGGCATAGTCTATGTCCTGAGGATCCCGGCGTACGGCAATGATGGCGGTTGCGGCAGGTATGCGCGGCGATTCATTGGGATTCCGTCGTTCTTGTACCAGTGGTCTCTGGTCCTTAAAGTGAACCTTAAGTGTAAAAAATAAATTATGTTTGACTAACCTGGGGCTTACCTCAGCCCCCTGCAGCTGATCGGTGCCCACGACGAGTCGCTCTGATGCTCCAGGTCCCGCTGGCGGCCACTTCCGATTTCGCCGTCAGGACCCGTCAGGCTGGGGAACGTGGCTGATACTACGCATTCCCAGCCAAAATTGCACCCCTATGCGACCATATGGGCGCATAGGGGTGCTATTTTGGCTGGGAACGCGTAGAAACGGCCGCCTTCCCAGCCTGACCGGTCCTGAAGGCGAAACCGGAAGTGGCCGCCAGCGGGACCCGGAGCATCAGAGCGACTCGTCGTGGGCACCGATCAGCTGCATGGGGCTGAGGTAAGCCCCAGGTGAGTAAAACTCAATTTATTTTTTACACTTAAGGTTCACTTTAAGGGAGCAGAGACCGCTGGTACTTAAGTGATTAAATAATGGGAAAATGTGGGCTGTACACCAATCTATTGGAACTCTGCCAGTTGAAAGAGAGTCACAAAAGATAAGATAAAGGGGTTTATCAATAACTGAACTTAATTCCCTTAGGACCCGAGGATGTATGCTGTGAATATGTGGTGGCCTGTAGCACACCCCAATAAGCAATTGGCCAAAACGGACTCCACATTTTCACAATCTTCATCCATTTCATCGTTCATGGCAGGCATAAAAGAGTTTTTAACAAAGAGACAAACCCCTTCACCTTTTCTCCCTGCTCTGTCTTTCCCAAACACATTGTATCCCTCTAAATGTGCTCTTTAATCATGGCTTTCATCCATCCATGTCTCTGTTATTCCCACAATATCATAGCCTTTGTCAATCATCTAGTTCATCAATTTTATTTGCAAGACTCCTAGCATTGGTTACCCTATGCATTTTATATTTTTACCACCACATTTTCCAATTTTGGTTACATTTAATGGGCTACTTAAACTTATACCAACCTACTATTTACACTGTGCCCCCCCACTCCCCCATAATGTTAGGCTCCCACTGACTTTTTTTTACCTTATCTTGTCCACCTATTGAGACTTTACCCTGAATCATATATGAGTATGCTCATACATAATGCTTATGGCACTATTGTTCTCAAATAGCAATAATTCACAAACCATTGTATTGGTTACCATGCACTTTATATCCTAGCATTGGCTACCATGCACTTTATATTTTTACCTCCACATTTCCATTTTACAATTTTGGTTACATTTAATGGGCTACTTGAACTTTTACCAACCTCCTTACTCTTTACACTGCCCCCTCCCTGCCCCCCCCCCCCCCCATAATGTTATGGCACTATTGTTTTCTAATAGCAATAATTCACAAACCAAAAATTACATTTACTCACCTGCTTGCTATGAAATCCTAAATATGTCCGAAATCCCCACCCCCATGTTGAAAAATATGCCACAGCATTTTTCTGAAGGCTGGGATATCTTCTCACAAGTCAGACGGCAACTCAATTGCTGTGGCTACCCCGTAAACTCTCTGGCTGTAGCTAAATTGTACAAGGTTTCTCCCCTCAAGGAAGAATCTCACATTAGGCTGTGGAGATGGACTGTGAGAAGAAGTGCTTTTTCTGATCGGGATTGCGAGGATTTCAAATATATTCAAGGTTTTACAACGAGTGGGTAAGCAATAACATTTTTGGTTAGCAAATTATTGTTTTTGTATTAGCAGTAATTCACAAACCAAATATGTCATTTATTTATTTTACTCACTGTAAAACCCTAAATGTATCTAAAATCTTACTCCCATGTTGGAAAAAGTGCTGTGGCACTTTTCTGAAGCCTGAGATATTTTCTTACAGGCCAGTCAGCAGCTCTGCGGCCACAGACTAATTGCACAAGATTCCTCCTCCCTGAAGAAGAATCTCATGAGGGTGCACCCTGGGGCTGGACTTTGAGAAGAGATCCCAGCCTCCAGAAAACTCCCTTTTCTGTTTTTGTTTAGGTTTTTGGTTTGTGATTTAAAGAATACCTGTGACAAACACCCGCCACAGGTATCTGGCTAAGCAACGCAGATTGGAGGTGCGGTTAGTGGGAGGCTGGGTGAGCAACGTCATCTGCCAGAGGTGTCTACACCACTACATCCCAGTGTTACAATTTTGGTATCACCGTTATACAGCACTGATGCTGGTATAACTGGAATACTGCCATTACGTGTTAAAAATCATGGGGGGGCGGAGCCAGACATGGTGCTGTGAACACGCATGTCGACAGAGCTCCGAGCCAACAGCACTTATCTCTGCAAAATGGACAAAATCCATACCTCACAAACTGAAGCTGATACCGGGATACCCAAGACAAACTAGAGGGGCAACAAACTAGCACAAGCAGCAACCTCGGGATCCCCTCCTAACTCGGTTCCAAGTACTTTTCAGTCCCAGTTACCTGCTTAGCTATAGACAAGATGGCAGAGGCTGCAGCCCTTACCGGAGGCACACAAGGCCCAACAACCTCGGCTGTTTCCCCCACTCTAACCACCTCCAAGAGCCTCGAGGACATTTGGGCTTTCCTAGGGGACCTCCCCATGAAATCTGACATGGCGCAGCAAACTAAGACGATCCTCACCACCACGCAGTCGGAGATCGTGGCCCTGAAAGACTACATAGGCACTCTGTTGGATCGAGTCGGGGTGACGGAAACAGACATCTCCTCTCTACAATCTGAACTGAAGTCCCTTCAGGACGCAAACCAGAAGCAAACCACCCTGAATGCTATTTTCCGCTCACATATCGAGAACCTGCAAAATCGCAGTAGGTGCAACAACATTCACATAAGGGGCCTACCGGAAGCTACTCAACAAGAAGACCTCGCGGACACGGTGAGAGCTATCTTTGATAAAATCCTCAACCGTGCCCATTCTCCTCCGATCCGTATAGATTGAGTACACGTGCCCTTCGCCCAATGCCATGTGGAGAAGCGCCCCGCAAGATGTCATCTGCATGCTTAACCATTTTGAGATCAAGGACACAATTATGGTTGCCACGAGAAGAAATGGTGCTCTAGATTTTGATGGGGCATCCATCACCCTTTTCCAGGACTTGGCTCCTTTCACCCTTGCCCAGCGGAAAGCCATCCGACCGCTGATACAGCAACTACAAGCCTCAGGCGCAGTTTACCATTGGGGTTTCCCCTTCCACCTTCACGCCAAGATAGACTCTCGCACAGCCATTCTTAGAAGCCCTGCTGATCTCTCCAGCTTTTGCACTACCCTCCTGCTGATCTCTCCAGCTTTTGCACTACCCTAGATGTATGTCCAGGGTAGTGCAAAAGCAGGAGAGATCCGCAGGGCTTCTAAGAATGGCTGTGCGAGAGTTGCACTCTCTCGTTGCACTCTCTGAGTGGGACCCAGAAACTATGCTTATAGAGGGGCAACAACGACCACGCCGAAACGGGCCCCAAGACACTGTCGCATCATGAGTACTGTATGTGGCCCCTATCTCCCATACTGAACTTTTGAGGCCTCTGGATTTGCCCACATCCTCCCTACCACACTTGCTATAGCCCCTGGCTATTCAAGGTTTGCTAAAATTACACACCATGCCACTTGAATACTCTCCCCCATGGAACTCTGCTGTCACCCGTTTCCATTCTAATTGGACTTGCTTTAAAACAAGACAAGACAAATAACATTTAGGTCCTGGCGGACTCAAAGCGCCAGAACTGCAGCCACTAGGACACGCTCTATAGGCAGTAGCAGTGTTAGGGGGACTTGCCTAAGGTCTCCTACTAAATAGGTGCTGGCTTACTGAACAGACAGAGCCGATATTCGAACCCTGGTCGCCTGCGTCAGAGGCAGAGCCCTTAACCATTACGCCATCCAGCCACTGCTTTAAGCACTTACCGATATGCTAAATGCAATATTCTTATACTATGTTCATACTTATAGTTTAACATATGTTTCTTCAGGATTAATGTTTTGATTGGGTTGCATTTAAATGTGAAATGTTGCATATGCTTATCACCATATCTCACTGAGCACATGCTGCCTAGAATTCCAAATTATGCTAATTCCCGGCATACCTTTTGCTATAAGTTTCTCACTTATGTATATTTGCACCTAATCTTAGATCTCTTGGCTTGTGAGCTCTGTGAACGGTACCATGCCACTTTGTATCCCATCCATTATGGCCCCTAGGGCTATACAAAATGACCTAGACTTAGATTTTTTATGTTTCATGATAACATTTACAATGTGCCTGTCGTCCAACATTGGACGTCCTTCTTCTCCTAATCAATGTTTTCTTGTTCTGTCTGATTTATTTTCTTCCCTGCGGCCCATGGGGCCCCTGCCGTCCCACTCCCATCCCCATAGCTGCCAACCTTACCACTTCAATGTTCCTTAAGGTGAGAACTGTGAACGCCAGGGGACTTAATGTCCCTGAGAAACGCAGAGCCTTATTGAGGCAATTGCATACAGATAATATACATGTTGTGTTCTTGCAGGAAACGCACTTTAAGGATAAAGCCCATCCCAAGTGGATAGACAAAAATTACACACAGGCCTTTTTTAGCAACAACCCTGACTTCAAATCTAAAGGTGTTGCCATTCTCCTTTCTTAAAATCTTTCTCTCACATCCTTGCAGGTACACAAAGACACTACTGGCAGACTCCTTTTTATAAAAGGCGAATACCTAGCTAGGAAACTCACATTGGGTACTTCCTACACCCCCAATGGTGGGCAAGCAGCTTTTTTGGTCTGGGCCCTCGAAACCCTAGAAACATTCGCTGAGGGTAGTCTTATTATAGGGGGGACCTAAATGCGGTTCTTGACCACGCACTAGACAAATCAGCTGGTAAGAGCTCCTTGACCAACACAGCTATCAGATCATGTCGTACTGCCTTAAGAAACGGACAACTTATAGATGTGTGGAGGGTCCAGAACCACACTGCCAGAGACTACACTTTTTTTTCACCCCTTCATAATGCCTATACCCGTATAGACTTCATTTTTGTCTCCCAAAACCTCCTATCAGAACCAATCACCACAGACATAAATCCCGCTATTCTATCAGATCACTCTGTAACTATGGAGATTGGGCTTCGACCCAAACAATATCTCTCCCGGCAGTGGCGTCTGAACGTCTCCCTATTACAAAAAACAGAATTCAAAGCCAAGCTACAGTCTGCTATTACAGATTATTTCAGAACCAACAATATTGATAATATCTCCCCTCTCACTCTATGGGCAGCACACAAATGCGTCAACCGAGGCATCCTTATACAGCAGTTCAGGGCCGCCTACAGCACGATTGACATGAGAGCAGAGAGGGGCCTTGTTAATTCTAGGGCCCTGTGGACACAGAATCACACAAACTGGGCCCCAGCTGCTGCAGTAATGTACTGTATGTTTCCCTCATCCATCCCTGCTGCTGCTCCATTGCTTTTAATCTCTCCCTACTCACGCTGTTTGCTGGGGGGAGGGGGGAGGCGGGATGCTGTGACTGTGTTGCATTGTGCTGTGTATCAGTGTAATTTCATTGGGGTGGGCTGGTCTCGACACACTGCTCTCTCCAGACTCTCTCCTCCTTGTCCCGCCTCCCTGAGCTGCTGGTGGATTCTAGTTTCGATTTCCTTGCTGTCCACCACCATCTCAGCTCCACCCCCCATGTCTCCTCCTCACACTGCGCAGGGGCTGATGGGAGGTGGAGAAATGGAGAGATCAGCTAACAGCCAGGAGAAGCATGTGTGACTGTGACTGGCTCTCAGGTCTCAACACAGACAGCAGGACCCAGACAGCACAGAGCACTGCACAGCCAGGCTTTTGAAAAAAAAAGTATGTATTGGGATTTTTTTTGAAGGTTTATTATTTTGTTTAAGATACATCTTAATGGGGCATATTTTAAAGTGAATCTTAGATTATGTTTATTTATAGTTACCTGGATCTTCCTCCATCCCCATGAGCACTGTGGCCTCACTCCTTGTCCTTCTTGCACTATGCATCCCAGTAATCCGTCCAGCCGCACTCCTCTGCGCATACGCGAGTTGACCGCGCGTGCACCCTTATTGTGCTCCCAAAGACGGGAGCATTTTGTGTCTGCGCAGTAGTACCACAAGCATGCACAGAAGCCTACGGCTGGCGTGGCGACTGAACGGATTACCAGGAGTCAAAGCATCAGAACAAAGGGGGTGAAGAGGATGGTAAGGGAAGCCACATTCCTCATGGAGCTGGAGGAATCCCCAGGTCAGTATAAATGAGGCCCAGTGTATCTCAGGTACACTTTAAAAGATACCAGAGCCATAAACGTTTCCCTCCTTTGTCACCTAAATGCCCCCCTGTAGCCTCTTCTGTGCAACTGGGTCAGTGAGTAAGTTGCAGTAGTGCACAGGCACTGGCCCGGCTGCGCAAGTCCTATATCACGCAACCACGGCCAGGAGCAATGCACAATGTACCCGTGACACACACATGTGCAACTTGCCTACCTGGAAGAGGGTGCAAGGGAGCAATTAGGTAACACAAAGGAAGGGGCCGGAATAGAACGGACATGAGAACAATACATGCATGCTCCCCCTGTTTTTCCAATTTCTTTTGGCTCTGGTATCCTTTCAAGGGTTATTAAAGTAAAAAAAATGCAGTTTAATTTATCTGGGGCTTCTTGCAGCCCCCTATAGTCATCCTGTGCACGCCCCGTCACTCTGGAACCCTCCAGTCAGCAGTGGTAACCCACTCAAAGCTGGCTGGTCATCACAGGAACATTTTACTTATGAGCAGAAATTATTTTCCCATACTGCGCATGCACAGAATGCTGCTGTGTATGGGGATGCAATGAGGTGCGTGGCTGGAAGCTTTGATGGGGGTCGCCCCGAAAGTACAGTGCGGGCACAGGGTGACTGCAGGGGGCTGCAAGAAGCCCCAGGTAAGTTAAAAGGAAGTCTAAAGTAAAAAAAAAACATAAGTTTAATTAAATCCTGTGTAATTGTAATGAAGCAGTGTCCATATTGTCCAAAATGCAATCTATGGACACAGACTGTGTCCTCCATTCTCTGCCCCTCACAAATCCTTTCATGGGAAATATTAGTCTATATTAAGTTAGGTTAGATTAGCTTAGAGCAGGGACCTGCCGGAAGAGCTTACCTTGACATGGTGGCAGGCTTACAAATCTTTTGGTCAGGGCCTGAACACAAGAGCACTATTCTGTCTGCATTTCAGCAACACATCAATGTAACAGATGCTGAAAAGTAGACACATGGGCATTTGTGTATCCAGGTCTTTAAACAGTTGTTTTTTCTGCAGATTTTTTGTTTTTTGCATGGGGTGGAGGAGGTTCGGGGGTGGGGGCCCAGTTTGTTTGTCCAGTATGGGGCCCAAAAATTTCTGAAGGCGGCCCTGCAGCAGTTTATCTCGAATAAACAACGAGTTGCAGCACTGCATAGCTCCCTCGCTCTAATTCACCAATTAGAACAAGAACATAAATCCACAATGACGACAGAAGACTTCTCTATCCTTACGCAAGTAAAAGATAAATTATGCCAGCTTCTCTTCCAAAAAGAAAAACACATAGCCCTTAAATGCAGACACATCTACTATGAGTACAGCAACAAGTGTAGTAAACATTTAGCCCGAACCTTACGCAAGCAACAAGCCCGTTCCCATGTCCCACATATCCAAGATTGGTATGGTTCCAAAAGAATTAAGAATGATTAGGAAAAGATTCAGGCTTACCCTCTCTTTCAGTGGACGCCTTGGAGGTCTTAGAACTACCCATTACTTCTGATGGCTTATTAAAACATCCCCTACGGGCAAGGCCCCCCGGCCCAGACAGCTTCCACTGGAATATTATAAAGCTTTCACAGAAGAACTTAGCTCTCTCTTAACTGAAGCACTTAACAGCTTATCCGCGGACGACCCCCCCTCACCTGCCCGACTACCTCAGGACATGCTATCAGCGCAAATTACAGTCATTCCAAAAGCGGGTAAGGACGCCACCTTGTGTTCTAACTATAGGCCTATCTCCTTACTTAACATCGATCTGAAACTATTTGCTAAAATTCTTGCCAACAGACTTTCCCCTTATATGAGCCAACTAGTTCACCCTGACCAGGCTGGCTTTATACCCTGCAAAGAAGCTAGGGACAACACTATCAGAGCAGTTGAATTGATTGATTAGGCTCAAAAAACACAAGCCCCACTCTTCCTCTGTCAACTGACGATGAAAAAGCATTTGACAGGGTAGACTGGGGATTTCTAGAAGGCACCCTCAAGCATATAGGACTTGGCTCTCATATGCTGATGTGGATCTTGTCCCTATACTCTCAACCTTCAGCCTGTGTCAGGGTGAATGGCACTCTCTCATACTCTTTTCCTATTACAAATGGCACTAGGCAGGGCTGCCCCCAGTCCCCACTTATCTTTGCCTTAACGTTGGAACCTCTTTCACACACTATACGCGCAAATCATGATGTGAAAGGCCTCCAGCTCTCTTCCTCCGAACACAAGGTAGCGGCCTACACGGATGACCTACTCTTTTTCATCACAAACCCCCATACCTCTTTGCCCAACTTAATGCAAGAGCTAAATACCTACCAAACCTTAGCTAATTATAAGATCAACCCAGACAAATGCCAGGCAATGGGAGTCGCACTTTCTTCAGAACAGAAAGCTAATATTCAACACAATTTTCCTTTCAAGTGGGTTTATCACTCTATCACCTACCTTGGCATCCAACTGCCTCCCGTGACCTCTTTAATTTATAAACACAACTTTCCCCACATGTTAACAAGATAAAACAAGACTTACAGAGATGGGAACAACCTAATTTCTCATAGTTGAGCCGTGTAAACATTTGGAAAATTAACATTCTTCTCAGGCGACTTTATTTATACCAAACCCTTCCGATCACACCTCCCACTGACCACTTTCGAGATCTCAGAAATCGAGAAATGCTTTACCCAATTCATTTGGAATAGAACTCCCCCCCCCCGAATAAAGCACACAGCCATGATTTTACCTAAATCTCAGGGGGGCTTAGCGGTCCCTGATCCCATTCAGGTCGTCAGGACCGTTCTGCGCCTGTGCAGTACTACTGTGCAGGTGCAGAATGCTCCCAGCGATGGGAACGAGATGGGGTAGAGCGCCTGGTCGGACTAGGCCTGCGCCGACTGGCCCCAATTGGAAGATTTTCCAGGGCCAGTTGTGGTAGAAGGCGATGGCAACTGAGGATGACGAGGGAGCGATCAGGCCAGAGGGGGCTGAAGGAAGTTTTTAAAGTGGCCCCTCTCAGGTACACTTTAAGGTAAAGGCTTGGAGAACACAAGAGAAAAATCAATGATTACTGTGAGACAGACAGACACTCCAAAAAGCATCATGGTGTTTCCACCGAGAGTCTCAAAATCATGTGCATCGAATTGTTACGGAAACCTTTATTGCGCATCCGCTCAGTGGGTGTGTCAGACTAACTTTGCTAACTTGTCAAAAAATTTGCTAACTTGTCAAAAAATGATTTAACCTCCTGGGCGGTAAGCCCGAGCTGAGCTCGGGCTATGCCGCCGGAGGGCCATTCCAGAACGTTGTACTTGTTCCTCTGCATGAAAGCCTTAGTAAATTTTGAGCAGTGTTTAGGGTCGTTGTCTTGTTGAAAGATCCATTCCCGGCGCAGCTTCAGCTTTGTCACTGATTCCTGGACATTGGTCGCCAGAATCTGCTGATACTGAGAGGAATCCATGCATCCCTCAACTTTGACAAGATTCCCAGTCTCTGCACTGGCCACACAGCCCCACAGCATGATGGAACCACCACCATATTTTACTTTAAAAAGAATGAGTGAAAAGTGAAGAAACTGCTAAATAGGCTTCTTTATTTAATTGCGTAGAAAAAATAAATACATCTTCCAATCATGCGCATTAGCATATAAAGTATAAAACATACCCTTGGGGGGGAGGTAGCATTAATCGGTGTTTGGTAAGCGGTGGGTGCCCGGGTGCTGATGCCTTACGGCCGTTTCACGCTTACACGCGCTTCTATGGATGCTCTTGGCTAATTCATTTATAGCCCATCAGTGTCGGCAAACGCCACTTAGACCCCGCCCATCAACTTCCCGCTTACGGCAATGATACTCTGCTCATTCTTTTTAATCATTCACAACTGTGCACCAGAGCATGCTTTGTCTAGGCTTACAGGAAGGGAAAGAGCACTGATAGTGCCACCAGATGCACTAGTTCAGTCCTACAAGCACTGTAGCCTGCTGTTTTTTCTATATATCAGTCGCAAGTTGTTTTTCTTGGAATGCTGTGTTTTTTTTCCTTCATGCATTATGCCCAAATAACTAAATTTTTGTTTCATCAGTCCACAGCACCTAATTCCAAAATGAAGCTGGCTTGGGGGGGCGTGGCTTGCCGATGGCACGAGTAGGATGCTCTTGAACTGAGCTCCTCTTTACCGTTTCTCCCAGGCTGTCTATAAGCATTCATCAGCTCACCGCTTGAGTCCCACATGGGCGGTAGGAGAAGTAGGAAGGAGCGGAGAAACTCTTCTCACTCTCGAGCATCCAATATCCAACGTTTTTTCCGCCCGGTCACCCGCTCGCTCATCGCCGCTGAAAGTTTCAAGATGCGGGAGGAGCCTCCTAAACAAGACAAGGCCGCAGCCATACCTAGCTCTGAGTTACTAGAAGAAGCGGACACATCTAATCCACCATCGCCTCCTAGATCAGAAGGTACTGACTCTTACGTGGAAATGGACCTCCATAATTATATTCGCTCTCTCCCGACCAAAGACGATCTGGAGAAATGGCAAATCAGCTTTCCTATCCTCGCCCGATGATCTGGCTAAGTTCCGGGAGATCCTCGACCTGCCTTCGGTAAAGGTTTCTGCATGGCCCCTTGATCCACCATGCCCTGAGACTCCTCCGGAAGCTCTACAGCAAAGGAGCAGATGGCAGACAGCTGGTCGCAGTAACAGGCGGAGGGGCAGATCATCCGACAGAGAATCAGGCCCTAGTCATCCACCTTCTCCTCGACAGGCGACTCCATGAGATGCAGGCCTCGTCAGTCGGACCCAGGTTAGACCTGAAGACCCGTTTACCGGATAAGTATACTTGAACTTCTTTTTCATTTTTATGCAAATGAAGATGTTTTCCTCCTGTGCAAGTTTGACTGTTAATACGTTCTCCTTACTACACACGCCCGATAGTCCTCTGGACCGGGCCTGCACTGCCTATACTAATGGTGACGCAGGGCGTGTTGGCTATCAGTTACAGGACGTTGTCTCGGTATGCCCGGTCACTTGTTTAAACCCGCATGGAGTTTGTCCCTTCCTACACATCCCATAGTCTGATGGATTGGAAGTGCACGTTGGACATTGACTGTATGCCTACATCCTGCTCCAGGTAACATAAGTCCGCACTCTGTTACTATGCATACTCTCCACTTCTGGAACTTTTTTTTTTTTATTTCTTTTTTCAGCTTGTTTTCCATTTTTCTGTTGTTACCTTTAAGAGGCACATCTTTGTACCCTTGAAGTAGGGCGCTGTTTGGGTCACTCCCCGTTTGTGGATGGACCTTTGTGTTGAGCTGCTGAACTGTTTCACATAACCTGCCTGCCTGGGAGTCCAGGTGATGGGACCCAGTGTGTTGTCGGCTTCTTCGCTCCCACTTATCTTAGCCTGGTGAATCTAGGCTTTCTGCTATAAGTGATTAATATTTTGAATTTGTTCAATAGGTTGATTAATATGCTTATTTATGTTCTTTTTTTTGCTCTTTTCATATTTTATTTTCCCACAAGAAATACACTGTTTATTCCAAATATGACCTATGATAGACCATGTTCTACTTTATGCTCCCCTAGGAAATACAATGGTATGTATGCTGCTCAAACTTATAATTCTTTAAGCTGTGGCAGCTGGCACGAATAGGGTTTTAAGGGGCAAGATGTGTGAATGTGCCTCCTTTAATGTGAAAGGCTTTAATAGTCCAACCAAAAGATCTCAGATCCTGCATAGTATGCATAAAGCCAAGATCAAAATTCTGATGCTTCAGGAAACTCACTTCAGAACTGATAACTTCCCTTTGATTAAAGACTGAAACTACACCACGTGGTTCCATAGCACCTTCCCTGATTCTAAATATAAGGGTGTCTCTATTGGCCTCCACAAATCTCTCCCCTTCTCTGAGGTTGAAACTTTGATTGACCCCTTGGGTAGATACATCTTTTTACACCTGAAGATCTGTGGCAAGCAATACACAATTGCCTCCTTCTACCTGCCTAATCAGAATCAGGGCCAAACTCTCTTGAGGTATCTCTCTAAACTGGATACATTTGCTAAAGGCCAGGTTATATTAGGTGCAGATCTAAACTTAGGCTTAAATCTGGATGTGGACTCCTCAGTGGGTCTCTCCAGCATATCCTCAAATGCACACATAAAAATCAAAAGCAAATTACATGCCCTTAGGCTGATAGACTGTTGGAGGGTATTCCATCCCAGATCTAAAGATTATACATTCTTTTCGGCCCCTTTCAGTAGAATTGATGTTATCTTCCTCTCCCACAGTCTACTAGACAAGGTTTCATCATACCATATTGGGATTAGACTCTGGTCAGACCATGCTCCGGTCTTCTGTGCTCTGGATTTGCTGGGGGGGGGGGGGGGAGTGGGAAGCCTTGAAATGTACCGTTAGAGGGGTTCTCATCTCTCAAGGAGAGAAGTGCTAGACTGTCACACTTATTCCCTGAAATCTCAGATTTAGAAGTTAGGCTTAAAAGAGACCCCACGAACTCAAAGCAACTAATACTAATACAACTAAATTCCTGTCGACAAATGGTCTTAACCATCCTAGATGAGCGTTCCTTGGCTCAGAGAGAGAGGTTCCGGGGGGTCTTATACGAAAAGGCTGACAAATGTGGTACAATCTTGGCAAGATATCTACAACACAGGAAAAATGCCATCTATATTCCTTCTATTGTCTCCACAAAAAGCCCCTAGGTGCATAAGGCCAATCAAATAGCAGATACATTCAAATCATATTATGAGGATTTGTATAATATCAAAGGCAAATTTGGAGATATGAACCCAATGGATCTATCTCAAAAACTGAAATCAGATATACAGAAAACTGGGCTTCCAGTCATAGATGAGGCAACAATTAAAGATTTAGAGGAGCCATTTTCAGAAGCAGAACTACTCTCTGGTATAGCCATGCTTAAACCAGGGAAATGCCCAGGGCCGGACGGATCTTCCGCAGCCTTCTACAAACATTTTGCTTCAGATCTGGCACCTCTGATGACTAAAACCTTTAATTTAATTTCCGAAACCAATCCGTTTCCATATCAAGCCTTACAAGCCCACATTGTGGTAATCCCCAAAGAGGGTAAGGACCCTAATTCCTGCAGAAGTTACCGCCCTATTTCCTTGATTAATCTTGATATCAAGGTGTTCTCCAAGATGATTGCAGAAAGACTGAAACCCATTCTACCAAACCTTATTCACACGGATCAGGTAGGCTTCTCTCCTTTCCGAGAAGCTAGAGACAATACTCTCAAATCCATATCAATAATTATTTTCCAATAAATTTTTATTGAGCAGAGTTTTGAAATATTACAGCAATATGAGCAATATAACAACACAATAATTTGTAAGACATTTCTCAAGCCAATAAAAGGGAATGGGCTTGATCAAGAAAACAAACATAGTTTTTATGTTTATATAGCAATCTATGAAAACTAGAAAGAAACCCAAGCAATATGTCTATGTTATCACCTAAAGAATAAGTAAGATAAAATATATATTACAAACAAGGTGTTAAATACTAGCTAGTATAACCTACTCTAAAGACGGCAAGAACAAAGGCTTAAAAGATTCCTTGGGTTTAAAGTAAGGAGGAGGATCAGGAAAGCAAGCTTATAAAATGGTGGAGAGGAAATGGAGAGAAAGAAGAAAACAGGTGAGTAAATAAGTGAGTAGTGGAGAGAGGGAGATGAAAGACCATTAGGCAGTTGTACAGTGGTAGAGGGAAGGGTTAGATATGTCCTGTAAGGCAGGCTATGACATAATACGTTTATATTCATCAGAATCCTTAAATTTGTACCAACAGGCCCAGATTGTAGAGATTTTGTCAACCTGGTCATGAGCTATGAAAACCAGTTCTTCCAGTTCCTTGACTTTTGCAACTCTCCAGAACCATTGCTTCAGTGTGGGAGTATCTTTAGATTTCCATAGTGCAGGTATGGTTGCTCTAGCTGCTGAAATCAAGTGAGGAACTATGGACTTTTTGTATTGAGATGGAGAGGAAGTTGAATTATGTAGGAGGAAATCATCTGGGCTAAAGGGCATAGTACATCCTGCGATATGTTGAGTTAGCCTGTGGACTTCTCTCCAGAATCAATTTAGTTGAGGACAATCAAATGCAAGATGCAATAGATTACCAGGGCCACTTTCGCAGTGCCAACAGATGTTGGGGATATTTGGCATAAACTTGAATAAGATTTCAGGAGTTCTGTACCACAGAGAGAGGAATTTATAATTCTGCTCTCTGGTTCTTGTACTCCTAGAAGATTTATCTGTATTCAAGTATATCGTAAGCCATTGATCCTCTGACAAGGGAGAGCCTAAGAGTTTATCCCAGTTTTTCCTAAAAGGAAGAACTAGAGAAGGTTGAGCGTACAATAAAATATTATCAATCCAAGAAAGCATGTGACTCTTCTCACTTTTCGAGTTGCATCTCTGATCAAATTGCGATAAGTGATGCGTTATTCCCTGCTTGAAATTGGCTGATGTGAGAAAGTGAAGAATCTGGAAAAACGTCCAGAATGGCATAGTCTGATCAGATGTAGGATGTCTAATAGATTCCCAGGTTTTAGGTTTCCCAGCTGAAGTAAAATGGTGTATTCTAGGTAAATATACCTCTGCCCAGCTTTTAAGAAAGGTTGATTTATTTCCAGGGGTGAATTGGGGATGCCCCAATAGCGGTGTCATAGGCCCGTTTTGGAAGGAGATTTTGTATTGTTTACAGCATGTAGTAAAGGCTTGTTTTGTAGTCATTATAAATGGGTGATCCAGTTTAGCACAACTTGCTGGAGTAGGGGATATCCATGGGAGGCCACCTATCTGAGTACCGATGATTTCCTGTTCGATCTTAACCCAGTCCTTCTGAATTGGAAAAGTTGTCCAGTCAATGACTCACAGTAAGTGGGAAGATAAATAGTATAATCATAAAGTAGGGAGACCTGAACCCCCTTTGTCTAGTGGTAGGGATAAGGCGGTATTACTTAGTCTGATCTTTTTATGACCCCATATGAATTGATTAAGAGAGGTTTGTAGGTTTTTGAGGAAGGCAGGAGGTAAGTGTAAGTGTCTGAAAAAGGTACAAGAGCTGTGGCAGGATGGTCATCTTAATAGATGCCATGCTGCCAAACTAGGACAGTCCTTTCAATTTATTCCAGTCCGTTAGTTCTTTTTGGATTTTATCTCTAAGAGGGCCATAGTTGCACTCATAGAGATTGTCCAGCTTTGCAGGTAATTTGATGCCGAGATATGTAATTGCTTTTGGTTCCCATTTAAAGGGGAATCTCTCTTTGCACATTTCCATCGTCTCTGCTTTAAGTGTAATATTAAGAGCCCAAGACTTGTCAAAATTGATTTTTAAATTGGAGATCAATCCAAATTTGCGCAATGCTTGTGTCAGATTAGGAAGTGTGGTTAATGGATCTGCTAGGAAAAACAACATATCGTCAGCGAAGGCTGCTATTTTATATTCATCTTGACCAATTGTAATTCTGTGAATGTTATCATTAGATCTGATCTGATTTAAAAAAAGGCTCTAAGCAGAGAATGTAAATTAGGGGGGATAAGGGACACCCCTGTCTGGTGCCATTTGCGATGGGAAATGGCTTAGAGAGAGAGAGATTTGCCTTTACTCTTGCAGATGGGTTGCTATAAAGTAAATTGATCCATGATGTGAGTTGTGGTCCTAGCCCTAAGTTGAAAAGCACTGCCTTGATATAGTCCCATGACACTCTGTCAAAGGCCTTCTCGGCGTCTGTTGGCAGCAAAAAAAAAACCTCCAACCAGGGCAGAGAAAGCCAATGCTGGATCCCTATAGCTTTTGTTGTATTGTCCCTTCCCTCCCTCCCAGGGACAAATCCGATCTGGTCCTGATGAATACGCTGTGGGAGAAGTGGTGTGATTCTATTTGTCAAGGCCTTGGCAAAGATTTTAAGGTCGCAATTAAGTAATGAGATTGGCCTGTAGTTGTTACAAAGATTAGAATCCTTCCCTTCTTTTTAAATCACCGACACGTGAGCTTCCAAAAGCTGCTTGGAGGGGATAGTTTGATCAGAGACACTGTTAAATGCTTTAACAAAGCAAGGTGCCAAGGCCTTGGCGAAGAGCTTGTAATATTGGGAGATCAGCCCATCAAGGCATGGGCTTTCCCCCGCTTTTAGACTCTTCACAATAGACATAAATTCTAGTTGGTTTATAGGCTGTTCCTATTCCTGTGTTATCTCAGGTTTTAGTGGGCAAAATCCATGTTTTTGTAGATATTCCTGGATCAACCTGTGTCTGTCTATTTGTTGGGGGGAGTCTTTGCCAGTTTAATGTAAGTTGTATCTGTCTAAATAGTAAGTACGAAACGCTTCTAGGATTGAGGGAGCAGTGGTGCAGTTCAGTCCTTTGGGGTTTTTAACCATTTCCGCACAAGGAGGGAAAACAAAAACGAAGGTGGCCATCTTGTGGCCAAATAGTAAAACTACATCTGCACATTTTTTACATTAAAACTCTACACATTTTACAACATTAAAAATGCCCTGTTTATGTCCCACACCAAAATATTACCTAAATACATTTTTTAATGAAAAAAAACAAAAAAATACAATAAAAAAACAAAAAACAAATAGTTACCTAAGGGTCTGAACTTTTTAAATATGCATTTGAAGGTGGTATACTACAAACATTTTTTAAATTATAAGCTTGTAAATAGTGATGGACGCAAAACGGAAACAATGCACCTTTATTTCCAAATAAAATATTGGAGCCATACATTGTGATAGGGACAAAATTTAAATGGTATAATAACCGAGACATACGGGCAAATAAAATGGCCTAAAACTGAGAAATAACAATTTTTTTCCATTTTTTTCTTATTAATACTGTTAAAATGCATTTATAAATAAATAATTCTTAGCAAAATGTACCACCCAAAGAAAGCCTAATTAGTGGCGGAAACAACAAGATGTAGATCAATAAATTGTGATAAGTAGTGATAAAGTTATTAGCAAATGAATGGGAGGTGACAATTGCTCTGATGCATACGGTGAAAAATCCCAGCGGGCTGAAATGGTTAATTGCTGTAATAAGTTGTCTGGCCCTTCTACATACATTTAAATCTCCTAGCTAGAAAAGTGCCTATTTTGTTGTCCCATTCATAGAAAGCTTTTTCAGTCTGGAAAATTGAGTATAGTTCCTTCCTTTCTAAGACTTTTTTGAGCTCTTGTCTTTTTTGTTGGAGGATGGATAAAATATCCTGCTTGGGATCTTTTTGGTGGGTCTGCTCTAGCAGGGCCTGTATTTGAAGGTATTTTTCTTTCTTTCTCCTTGCCCCGATCTTGATAAGTTCACCTCTTATAACCACTTTGTGGGCCTCCCAAGCTAAAGGAGATGCTTCACATGTCAAGTTATGTTTCATATAGTCAGATAAAATCTTGGTAATTGTGTGAGAGGACTCCAAATCCTCCAGAAGTTCAGGGTTTAGTTTCCAGTTGAACTGGGATGTCTTCAGAAAAGGGATTCTGAGTTTTAGGAACACTGGCGCATGATCAGAAAAGGCTATAGAGCCTATATGTGCTTTTTTCCACATATTCTAAATCAAGTTGAGTAATAAACAAGTGGTCAATGTGCGAGTATTTCTCATGTGGTGCAGAGTAATAAGTAAAATATTTGCTCTGAGGATTCAGAGTTTTCCACACGTCAACCAAGGAGAGATCAAGAAGTTTATCTTTAATCCTTTTAATCGCCTTAAAGGAGAATAGGGATTTGCCATTAGAGGTATCAATCGGAGGATGTAAAGGCATATTGAGGTCGTCTCCCCAGATAATCATACCTTTTGCATAATCTAGTAATTTGTTAGTAACATTAGATAAGAAAGTTTCCTGCTTTTCATTTGGAGCATAAACCGAGGCCAAGGTAATATTTCTATTGCCCAAAGTGCATTGGACAAATAGGAATCTACCCTCATGGTCAGCTAAATGATTTTTCACTTGCAATTCACAGGATTTGTGCAGGAGAATGGATACTCCCCTAGTTTTACCTGCTGAAGAAGTGGCGTGGTAGCCTCTGGTATCATTTTTATCCCTTAAATAGGGTATGTAGCGATTCGAAAAGTGTGTTTCCTGGATCAATGCAATCATGATGTTTTGACTTTGAAGAAGATGTAGAAAGGCTGAGCACCTTTCCGGGATATTCAACCCATTAACATTATGAGATGCAACAGCACGGTGGCATAGTGGTTAGCGCTCTTGCCTTGCAACACTGGGTTCCCGGTTCTCGCCGTGTCTGCGTGGGTTTCCTCCGGGCACTCCGGTTTCCTCCCACATTCCAAAAACATACAGATACGTTCATTGGCTTCCCCCTAAATTGGCCCTAGACTATGATACATGCACTACACGATACATGCATAGACATATGACTATGGTAGGAACTAGATTGTGTGCCCCTCTGAGGGACAGTTAGTGACAAGACAATATATACTCTGTACAGCACTGCATAATATGTTGGCGCTATATAAATACTTAAATAAATAAAACTGTTCAAAGGACAGAGTTCTTATTTGAGGGCATTGTATTGAAGATTGCGAGGCCACCACTCCACTTGCCAATCCCTCCACTACTAAGAGAAGGGGAGAAAGAGAAGATAGAGAGGAAAGTAAGAAAAGAAAGAGAAAGGAAAAGAAGAAAAGCTAGCATAGGTTGAAGTGCAAGGCAATACAAATTGAGTACAGTAAGTTACCTAATAACTCTAATTATAATACAGTATAGTAACAAATACAGCATAGACAGACCAGACAATGGTCTGTCTAGTTTGCAAACCGAATGAGAGTCAGTGCAATAAAATACACTGTGTGGGGAGGTGAATTGACAAAGACCCAATAAATGGAACTCAAGAGTGTGTCCTGTGCCACCCCACTGTAGTTTCCTGGTTTCAGGTTGCAAATGAAAAGAAAAAGGGAAAAGAGACTTTTAAATAATCCAAGCTAATGGCAGAAAGATGTTTTATGTCAGGTAAGCGAACCCAGCTGCCCGGAGCTCTAATAAAGGAGGTCATCCATGACAGCCAGCCCACCCACCCCCACACCCCCCGATTGCATTGCTTTGAATATTATGCAACCTGAAGGCAGAAGTCAAAATTAAGTAAGCGTAAGCAGTTATTATATAGACAATACATAGAACCAAGAACCCAGAACAGAATTAGTTGCTGAACAACAAAAATAGAAGACATTTATATACTTATCCAGATAAGCTAGGTGGTTTGGTAACAGTGCAATATTGCAGATTAATGAGTTTGTGATCTGGCATTGGGGAAAGAAGGGGGTTGTGTATGAGGTGAGAGATGTAGATTGTTGATTATTGTCCTGTTAGGAAGTGGATCTTGCAAGGAAGGGAAAAAAACAAACAAAAAACATTCCAGTATCCATCAGGGAGAACTTAACACTGTGTATAGCAATACAGTTTTTGACTAAAAAATAGAGGAAGCAGGATAGGTAGCCATCACCTGGACAAGTATAAAATGAAGTAGAGCTAATAAGGTCAGATTAAAAGAAGAGAGGAGGGAAAAAAAAAAGTCACCCATCAGCGTCGTCCTGTGCAGCAGGAATTTGGTCGATGTCACGTTCCCCGGACTCAGATATGCCGATATTCTCCTGAGGATCTTCTTCTTCAGGTTCTGAGGTTTGGCTAACACGTCTTCTGCGGGCACGTTGTTCATCACTTAAAGGGAAGGTTCAGGGAGGGTGGGTAAAAAATAGAAATCAATTTCCACTTACCTGGGGCTTCCTCCAGCCCGTGGCAGGCAGGAGGTGCCCTCGCCGCCGCTCCGCAGGCTCCTGGTGGTCTCCGGTGGCTGACCCGACCTGGCCAGGCCGGCTGCCAGGTCGGGCTCTTCTGCGCTCCAAGGCCCGGAACTTCTGCGTCCCACGCCGGCGCTCTGACGTCATCGGACGTCCTCCGGGCTCTACTGCGCAGGCGCAGAACTACTGCGCATGCGCAGAAGAGCCCGGAGGACGTCCGATGACGTCAGCGCGCCGGCGTGGGACGCAGAAGTTCCGGGCCTTGGAGCGCAGAAGAGTCCGACCTGGCAGCCAGCCTGGCCAGGTCGGGTCGGCCACCAGAGACCACCGGGAGCCTGCGGAGCGGCGGCGAGGGCACCTCCTGCCTGCCACGGGCTGGAGGAAGCCCCAGGTAAGTGGAAATTGATTTCTATTTTTTACCCACCCTCCCTGAACCTTCCCTTTAAGTCGCTCAATGTGCGGTCTCGCCTTCTTATAGATCCCGAGCGATCCACAGCTGTCGGGGTTGGAGGGCCGTCTCCTGTGGTTATGTGTTGCCATTCTGGGAGATCAACCGTAGGAATATGGAGTGCTCTGCAGAAGTATTCTAAATCCAGTGGGTACTTTAGATTAGCTGTGATCGAGCCTTTAGTTGCTTGTAGGCAGAAGGGAAAGCGCCAGCGGTAAACAATGCCATTCTATCTCAAACGCTGCAGGAGCGGTTTAAGTACTCTTCTGGTTTGTAAAGTGATAATAGATGAGTCCTGGTAAAGTTGAATGGTGGCATCATTAAATTGAATTTCATCCTGAAGTCTAGCTTTCCTCATAATCTCTTCTTTAAGAGGAAAACTAGATAAGCAACAATTCTATATTTGATCAGTGCGCTCCTCAATAGATATTCTAAATATTGATAAATCTTAATAAATCTCTGTCTGGTCGGATCGCTATTTTTCAATTGTGTGTGTCACACTACGTACAAAATTTCTATTCTATGGAAACAGCGCTCAACAACCCACATATTAATACACAAGATTCCACATTTAAAAAGTCCACAACACCCTCAATAGGTGTGATCCACAGGTATCCAGTTAATAGTCCAAGCAATAATTCTTCATATACAGTTCATAGGAGGAGCTCCTGATGAGTGGAATGTTGTGTATTAATATGTGGGTTGTTGAGCGTTGTTTCCATAGAATAGAAATAGATAAGCAACAAATTATGTCACGCGGGGGGCCATCTTCTCGACTTTTAGGGCGAAGTGCGTGGTGAGCTCTCTCGATTGCTATAGGACTGTCTTTAGGCTTCTCTAGCAGTTGATTAAAGATGGCGGTTACTGCCGGTAACCAACTCAGGATGGCCCCTAATTCTAATTTTATTGCGCCGTCCTCTGTTGTCCAAGTCTTCTAACATCTTGTTATCTTGCTTCTTAGACTTAGATTGTAGTTCACTAACTTGATTGCGGGTGTCCCTCCCCTCTTTCTCTAATGTGGACAATCTAGTATGAATCTGTGAAACGTCCTCTCTTAGGTCTGCTATAGCAGACGTCAGAGTTTCTTTGATGTCTGCCGCTATCTCTCTCATTACAGCCACTGTAGGCATGTTATTCAGCTTTTTGAGTACCTTAGTGTCCTTTTGTCCACGAGCTGTGCCTGAAGAAGAATACTCGGGAGGACTAAGCGGTGACGGCGCCATATTGGGAGAAGAGCGGCCTGTGTTCCCGCTTTTCTGCACTCTAAACATCTCCGGTACGTTCTTGGGAAGACGTGTTGTGGGGTCCCCTGGGTTCTTGGTAGTCCCGGTGATCTTTTTATCGTCCTGAAAACCAGGATTTAGTGGGTGCACGGACGGAGCTCTCTTAACAAGCAGCCATCTCAGAGCGGTGCCAGACCACGCCTCCATATCAATAATTCATAGAGCCCAAAGCAATAACATCCCCCTCTGTGTCCTTTCGGTAGATGTTGAGAAGGCATTCGACAGGATTCATTGGGGGTTCCTGAAAGAGACTCTTCTACAAATAGGAATAGGCCCCTCTCTCCTTTACAAGGTTTTGGGACTCTATAGTACCCCTTCAGCCAAAGTAAGAGTCAGCGGGATCCTGTCGGACGCCTTCCGCATTGGAAATGGGACGAGACAGGGATGTCCCCTGTCCCCCTTGCTCTACATACTATGAACCCTGACATCAAGGGCATACAATATGGAGATCACCAAACCAAATTATCTTTATATGCAGACGACCTGCTTCTTTATATTTCCGAGCCCTTAACAACGCTCCCCTGTTTCTTGAAAGAGGCAGAAGAGTTTGGAACCGTTAGCAACTTCAAAATGAACATGTCTAAGACTGAGGCTCTAAACATATCACTATCCTCTGATCTGCTCCAGCACCTCCAATCCTCGTTTTCTTTTAGATGGGTTTCAGGGGCTCTGAAATATCTGGGGAATTACCTTCCAGCTGACCTTACAAAAAATTTTGAACTTAATCTCCCTCCCTTGGTAGATAAAATGAATAAGGACTTAGTGGCATGGAATAAACTTAACCTTTCCTGGTTGGGCAGAGTTAACGTTATCAAAATGGATGTCTTGCCAAGATTGTTATATGTTTTCCAGGCTGCCCCGGTGCTGGCCCCCAGATCCTTCTTTTTAGGCCCCAAACAGCGAATCAGCTCCTTCCTATGGCAGGGTAGGAAATCCAGGACCAATGTCAACCTATTGTTCAGATCCAAGGAGGATGGAGGTTTGGGATTACCCAACGTCTCTAAATACCATGATGCTGCCCTTTTGGCATTAGTCCTTGACTGGTTTTATGGTAGGGATCAAAAACAGTGGTTTAATTTGGAATCCAAGTTAGACCCATTAGACCAACAGGCACTTCTCTGGACTTCAAAAACTAAGAGACCCCCTCAATACCCTTCAGTTTTGGTCTGCAGAGGTACTCAGTAAGTGGGTTAGTTTGTCCAAAAAATATAACCTATCAGCCATCCCTAGTCCCCTTACACCCATACTGGATAATGTTGATTTTGGTCCTGGTGTTTGGAAGAAAGATTTCATAGGTAGAGGCAGAGACAGATGGCCACAAATTAGGCAAAGAAGAGATAGATGCACTAGGTTACTATTCTACAACAGATTCTATGTTCTGTAATTTTTGCTACATTTTGATAATGTTTGTATGTTGATGCTTTACCTTTAATAAAAGAGTGATTTTTGAAAAAAAGATAATGAAGCTGGCTTGTCCAAGTGTGCTTTAGCATACCTCAAGCGGCTCTTTTGTGCTGTGGGCGGAGAAAAGGCTTCCTCTGCATCATTCTGGCATACAGCATCTCCTTGTGTAAAGTGCGTTGAATAGTTGAACGATGCACAGTGACTCCATCTGCAGCAAGATGATGTTGCAGGTCTTTGGTGCTGGTCTGTGAGTTGACTCTGACTGTTCTCACCATTCGTTGCTTCTGTCTATCCGAGATTTTTTTTTGGTTGCCACTTTGAGTCTTAACTTGAACTGAGCCTGTGGTCTTCCATTTCCTCAATATGTTCCTAACTGGGGAAACAGACAGCTGAAGTCTCTGAGACAGCTTTCTGTATCCTTGATGGTGAACAATCTTTGTCTTCAGGTCATTTGAGAGTTGTTTTGAGACCCGCATGTTGCTAGTCTTCAGAGAAAATTAAGGAAAGAGGAAGGAAACGTACAATTGACCCCCCTAAACACTCTTTCTCATAATTGGATTCACCTTTGTATGTAGGTTAGGGGTCACTGAACTTACCAAGCCAATCTGAGTTCCAATAATTAGTTCTAAAGGTTTTGGAATCAATAAAATTACAACAGTGCCCAAATGTATGCACCTGCCTAATTTTATTTAAACAATTATTGCGCACTTTCTGTAAATCCAATAAACTTTATTTCGCTTTTCAAATATCACTGTGTGCATCTCCTATATTATATATTTAACTGATTTTGTTTATCGTAACAATCAACGATTGATACAGGAAAATCATGAAGATTAACAAGGTTGGGCCATTTATATGTATACACCTTAATAAAATGGGAATGGTTGGTGATATTAACTTCCTGTTTGTGGCACATTAGTATATGTAAGGGGGAAAACTTTTCAAGATGGGTGGTGACCATGGCAGCCATTTTGAAGTCGGCCATTTTGAATCCAACTTTTGTTTTTTCAATAGGAAGAGGGTCATGTGACACATCAAACTTATTGGGAATTTCACAAGAAAAACAATGGTGTGCTTGGTTTTAACGTAACTTTATTCTTTTATGAGTTATTTACAAGTTTCTCTTTGTTTACAGCCATTGACATGTCGCCGAGGTTAACACATGAGGAGTGGATAGAAATTGTGTTGGTGTCTGGTGAACGCAGTAACCGGGTCATTGCAGCAGATTTCAATGCAAGACACCGTACGAGACCACCCATCTCCCATGCTACAGTTAGCAAACTGCTTGCTAAGTTTCGTGAAATTAGTTCAGTGTTAGATTTGCCAAAATGTGGATGCATGAAATCTGTCACTAATGAAAAAACATCAGTGGCTTTCCTAGCTTCATTCGGCAAGAGCCCACAGCGTAGCACTCGCTGCATGTCATTGGAGAGTGGCATTAGTCGAACATCCCTTCGGCGGATATTAGCCACTTACAAATGGCACCCTTACAAACTCCAGCTACTGCAGCATCTCAATGAGGATGACCCAGATCGGAGCACTGAATTTGCAGAATGGGCAAAACAAAAATTGGAACAGGACCCCTTAGTTTATGCAGAAGATTTTGTTCAGTGATGAGGCAAACTTTTATGTGAATGGTGAAGTTAACAAACAAAACCACCGCTATTGGTCTGACACTAACCCACATTGGATAGATCCCTCCAAGACCGCTGGAACAAAAAAATTGATGGTATGGTGTGGTATATGGGGTACAAAGATAGTGGGGCCATTCTTCATCAATGGAAAGCTCAAGGCCACTGGATATGCAAAATTGCTACATGATGATGTGTGTAACGATTGGTGTCAGCAAGAGGCACAAATATCTGATTAAGTGGTGATATACAGAATCACCACTAATGCAGATATGTTAGAGTGAAATAGTAAGTATCTTCCTGATGGTAAATCAGCGGAAGGCTCACTAACACGGTAAGTGCCTGAAATGATCTACTCAGACCAGTGTCACACCCCGAACCTTGATTATTGGGGATCCGCAGTATCGCCAATAATACAAGGATAGACCCGATTATATAGCAATCTGCGGAATTGCTAATAATGCGGGTAGATGTAAAGCAGTGGACACACGAACAACATGAAAATATACAAAGCAGTAAATATTCACAAAGTTGTGGAAATATCCACCACACGGCAATTCCTCAGAGGTGTGGTTACCTCTGAATGGGAACCCCGTGTGTGAGATCCCCCAAAGTGGCAGTGGAGGAATCTCGGCCTCTGGCAGTAACGGTCTGCTAGGGCCGGCGTCTCAGGGAGGCAAGCCTCAGATAATAACCCAACAGTAGGAGACGTTCCACTGAAGGGAGCAAGGTCAGACAGAAAGAGGTTCGGCAACAGTACAGGCGGCAACAGTACAGAGACGTGAGACGAGAGAATAGTCAGGAACCAAGCCAATAGTCGTTAACGGTACGGGCTGGCAGAGTACAGAATCAGGAAGCAGAAGAGAAGTCAAGACAGGCACAGAATCATACACAGAGAATCAATAACAATAATAATAATCTCCTAGTCTAGGTGTGAAGTCCTTGGTTTCAACACCTGGGATCTAGTCTAAGGTCTGAGTGCTGACACAGGGTATCGCAAACACAGACAAAGTGTGACTGAAAAGCACTTCCTTATATACTGCCTGGGAGAGAAGTCTCCACCCCAGGCAGCAACCAATCAGAGCAGGCTAAAATGTCAGCTGACCTCCAGGTCAGCTGACACGCTTTCTAAGAGTATAAAGGCGTGTCTGGTGTGCGGCCGCACCCCCTAGAGGCAAGATGGCAGAACCCTGGTGAACAGCATGTTGGTGAGTTTGGAGCAGAGTGCTCGGACGGGTGTGCGCAGCGGATGCGGACGAATTTCCGCATCCCGCGTTGGAAGGTCCGCTTGCCGGACTGGATGCGACCATATTTCCGCAATCCATCCGGCGTTGCAGATTTTTCGTTACAGTACCCCTCCCTCTAGGCGTGGACTCCGGACACGTCCTACCTGGCCTGTCAGGATGGAGCTCATGGAACCGTCTCCTAAGTTTATCAGCATGTAAATCACCTGCTTTGACCCAGGATCTTTCCTCTAGACCGTAACCTCTCCAATGCACCAAATACTGCACTGAACCCTGAACTCGTCTGGAGTCCAAGATCTCCTCAACCTCCCATTCAGGCTCACCATCAACCATGACAGGGTGAGGAGGGGGGGAATCCACCTGAACAGCTGGTTTCAGGAGTGACACATGAAAGGCTTTCCCCACCTTTAGAGACTGCGGTAACCTGACTCTGTAAGTAACACGATTAACCCTTTCGGAAATTGGATATGGTCCAATATACCTGGGCCCCAGTTTCGCGGATGGCTGCCTCAGAGCTATATGACGAGTTGATATCCAAACTCTGTCTCCTGGTTTAAACTCCCACTCCGCAGACCGTCTCTTATCTGCCTGCCTCTTCTGTATGATGAAAGCCTTTTTTAAATTTTCTCCGACATTAGCCCAAATCCTCTTGAAAGATTCCTGCCACTCCTCCAGGACAGGGAATGGAGAGGTCGACACTGGCAAAGGAGAAAATTTGGGAGATTTCCCATTGACAATTTGAAAAGGCGCATAACCAGAGGACTCATTCCTGAGATTGTTATGTGCGAACTCAGCAAATGGTAGAAACTCCGCCCACTGGTGTTGGGCGTCCGCCACATAACATCTCAGGAACTGTTCCAAAGATTGATTGGTCCTCTCTGTCTGGCCGTTGGTCTGTGGATGGTAACCTGATGAAAAGGACAACGACATACCCATCCCCTTACAGAAGGCCCGCCAGAACCTAGAGACAAACTGGACCCCTCTGTCTGAGACAACATTCTCTGGAATGCCGTGTAATTTAAAGATATTTTGAATAAAAAGATCTGCTAATTTTTGAGCAGTAGGGAAACCACTCAAAGGCACAAAGTGGGCCATCTTACTGAATCTGTCTGTGACCACCCATATGACAGTCTTTCCATTGGAATCTGGAAGTTCTCCCACGAAGTCCATGGAAATATGTGTCCATGGCTCCTGAGGGGAGGGCAGAGACTGCAAAGTTCCAACTGGAGCCAGTCGGGAGGGTTTGCTCCTGGCACAGACGGTACAGGTCTTAACAAATTCCTTGCAATCTTGTTGTAGAGATGGCCACCAGACAGATCTACACAACAATTCTTGGGTTCGGGTAATGCCAGGGTGTCCAGCATTCTTGTGTCCATGAAACAACTGCAGCACTTTGGGACGTAAAGTACAAGGGACATAAAGAACCCCTCTTGGTTTCCCTTCTGGCACTTCTAATTGAAAAGGACTTAAGAGGCTAGGAAGGTCTTCAACTATCTCAGTGGCTGCCAGGATGATCTCTTTCGACAGAATACTTTCTGAGGAAGGAGATGGAGCAGTTTCAGGTTCAAAACAACGAGAAAGGGCGTCCGCTTTAACGTTCTTACTCCCTGGTGTGAATGTAATTATAAAATTGAAAAAAACGGCAGAAAAAGAGAGCCCATCTAGCCTGTCTGGGGGTGAGTCTTTTAGCTTTTTCAATGTACTGTAAATTTTTATGATCCGTGTACACAGTAATTACATGCTCCGCCCCCTCTAACCAGTGGCGCCACTCCTCAAAAGCAAGCTTGATGGCTAATAATTCCCTGTTTCCAACATCATAATTTCTCTGGGCAGGAGAGAATTTTCTGGAAAAAAAAGCACAGGGATGAAGCTTGCCCTGAAGTCCTGAACGTTGAGACAATACTGCTCCTACTCCAACCTCCGAGGCATCCACCTCCACTATAAATGGGTAAGCAACATCTACATGACGTAATATGGGAGCAGAACAGAATGCCTCTTTCAGAGAGGAAAATGCCACAACTGCTTCTTCTGACCAATGAGTGGCATCAGCCCCTTTTTTTGTCAAATTAGTAAGCGGAGACACCACCGAAGAGAACCCCTTGATAAATTTTCTATAATAATTTGCGAATCCCAAGAATCTCTGTAGTGCTTTAAGCCCAGATGGTTGTGGCCAATCCCTTACAGCAGAGACCTTTTTGGGATCCATGGACAACCCTGATGTAGAGATAATGTAACCAAGAAAGGCAATCTCCTTTACCTCAAAAACACATTTCTCTAATTTTGCAAACAATTGATTCTCCCTGAGTCTTTGTAACACATACTTCACATGTTGGCGGTGTTCCGTGATATTTTTAGAAAATATTAAGATATCATCTAAGTAGACGATTACAAAGCGACCCAGTACCTCCCTAAAAATCTCGTTGACGAACTCCTGAAAAACTGCAGGAGCGTTACACAACCCAAAGGGCATCACCAAGTATTCGTAATGCCCCTTGGGAGTGTTGAATGCCGTCTTCCATTCATCTTCCTCCCTGATACGGATCAAATTGTAGGCCCCCCTTAGATCCAACTTAGTGAAAACAGAAGCCCCGGGAACCTGTGTAAATAAATCGTCGATTAGCGGTAGTGGATACCGATTCTTAATCGTGATCTTATTTAGACCCCTGTAGTCAATACAGGGGCGCAAACCACCATCTTTTTTCTGAACGAAAAAGAATCCCGCTCCTGCAGGAGATCTTGAAGGGCGGATGAAACCCTTCTGCAAATTCTCCTGAATGTACTCGTCCATGGCCAATTTTTCCGGGGACGAGAGGTTGTATAGGTGGCCCCTGGGTGGCATGGTTCCTGGTTTCAAATCTATTGGGCAATCAAAAGGTCTATGGGGGGGTAATTGATCTGCTGCCCTAGGACAAAAGACATCAGCATATTCCTGATATTGTGGAGGTACTCCTTCCACTTGAATCTTAGTAGAACACAAAACTACATTCTGTAAACAATGTTGTGTACAATAAGGCGACCAAGTAGTCAACTGCCCATTCCCCCAATCAAACTGAGGAGAATGTAATCGTAACCAGGGCAACCCTAGTATCACCGTAGAGGTAGACATCTTTAAAACGAAAAACTGTATGACCTCCCTGTGCAGAGCTCCCACTTGCAGCGAGAGGGGAGGTGTCTGACACAGTGGGGACTTTCCTTGCAAAGGAGTGTCATCAATCGCTGTAACATATAAATGTCTTCCTACCGGAAGTACAGGGATATTTAAACTTAAAGCAAAGCTTAAATCTAAAAAGTTAGCTGTTGACCCGGAATCTACAAATGCTGTGGTAGGAAAGTTCTTCCCTTCCCAATTTAGGGAACAGGGCAATAAAATTTTTTCTTGTTTTGGAGGTAAAACAATTCCGCTTAGGGTGGTACCCCCTACCACACCTAAGCCGAGGAGTTTCCCGACTTCCTACCACAGTTTTGTGCAATGTGGCCCTTTTCCCCGCAGTACATGCAAAGACCCTCTCTGCGTCTTCTTGACCTTTCCGCCTCCGTGAGGCGCCCGTGGCCTAACTGCATCGGCTCCTCAGTCTCAACTGCTGCCGAGCTACTGGCCCCAGAAGTCCTAGAGTACATGGGGTACCTGCCCTTCTTGTTGTACCTCAGACGCCTATCTATTTTAATAGACAGCGTAATAGCCTCATCTAGATCTTTGGGTTCCGGATGACTAACCATCACGTCAGTTACTGCTTCTGACAACCCATCTAGGTATCTATCCAAGAGTGCATATCGCTCCCATCTAGAGGACACAGCCCACTTCCTAAACTCTGACGCATACTCCTCAGCAGTACTGCGTCCTTGTCTAAGGTTTTTGAGCTTACGTTCGGCCGTGGCGGCACTATCTGGATCATCGTAGATGACCGCCATGGCCTTAAAAAACTCCTGGACAGAAGACAGAGCAGGATGCTCATCAGGTAAGCCATAAGCCCACGTCTGGGAATCTGCATGCAATAGAGTCTTGATAAGAGTGACCTTCTGAGCCTCGGTTCCCGAGGACACAGGTTTCATCTCAAAGTAAGACAGCACTCTGTGACGGAAATTCTGGAAATCTGACCTTGTGCCTGAAAATTCCTCAGGAATGTTCATTTTAGGCTCGCTAAGAGCCGGGGGAGGTAGAACGTTAAGTGGTGATTGCAACCTTTGGACAGTCTCATTTAACTGAGTAATCTGAGCCTGCTGTGCAGTTACAGTAATCTTCAGCTGTTCTAACTCTGCCCTTACAGTCTGAAGCTGGTTTATCACCCCCTCCATCTTACTTCTTTATGGTCTGTGTTTCTGTAACGATTGGTGTCAGCAAGAGGCACAAATATCTGATTAAGTGGTGATATACAGAATCACCACTAATGCAGATATGTTAGAGTGAAATAGTAAGTATCTTCCTGATGGTAAATCAGCGGAAGGCTCACTAACACGGTAAGTGCCTGAAATGATCTACTCAGACCAGTGTCACACCCCGAACCTTGATTATTGGGGATCCGCAGTATCGCCAATAATACAAGGATAGACCCGATTATATAGCAATCTGCGGAATTGCTAATAATGCGGGTAGATGTAAAGCAGTGGACACACGAACAACATGAAAATATACAAAGCAGTAAATATTCACAAAGTTGTGGAAATATCCACCACACGGCAATTCCTCAGAGGTGTGGTTACCTCTGAATGGGAACCCCGTGTGTGAGATCCCCCAAAGTGGCAGTGGAGGAATCTCGGCCTCTGGCAGTAACGGTCTGCTAGGGCCGGCGTCTCAGGGAGGCAAGCCTCAGATAATAACCCAACAGTAGGAGACGTTCCACTGAAGGGAGCAAGGTCAGACAGAAAGAGGTTCGGCAACAGTACAGGCGGCAACAGTACAGAGACGTGAGACGAGAGAATAGTCAGGAACCAAGCCAATAGTCGTTAACGGTACGGGCTGGCAGAGTACAGAATCAGGAAGCAGAAGAGAAGTCAAGACAGGCACAGAATCATACACAGAGAATCAATAACAATAATAATAATCTCCTAGTCTAGGTGTGAAGTCCTTGGTTTCAACACCTGGGATCTAGTCTAAGGTCTGAGTGCTGACACAGGGTATCGCAAACACAGACAAAGTGTGACTGAAAAGCACTTCCTTATATACTGCCTGGGAGAGAAGTCTCCACCCCAGGCAGCAACCAATCAGAGCAGGCTAAAATGTCAGCTGACCTCCAGGTCAGCTGACACGCTTTCTAAGAGTATAAAGGCGTGTCTGGTGTGCGGCCGCACCCCCTAGAGGCAAGATGGCAGAACCCTGGTGAACAGCATGTTGGTGAGTTTGGAGCAGAGTGCTCGGACGGGTGTGCGCAGCGGATGCGGACGAATTTCCGCATCCCGCGTTGGAAGGTCCGCTTGCCGGACTGGATGCGACCATATTTCCGCAATCCATCCGGCGTTGCAGATTTTTCGTTACAATGTGTTTCTCTCTCTATGCAATGAAGCTGGCATGTTCCCTGAGTTTTTCCAGCAAGATGGTGCACCACCACATTTTGGGTGTCAAGTCCGAGCATTCCTAGATGAACAGTTTCCTGGAAAGTGGATTGGTCGTCGTGGGCCAGTTGAATGGCCCCCAAGGTCTCCCGATCTGACCCCCTTAGACTTTTATCTTTGGGGTCATCTGAAGGCAATTGTCTATGCTGTGAAGATACGAGATGTGCAGCACCTGAAACTACGGATACTAGAAGCCTGTGCTAGCATTTCTCCTGCGGTGTTGCTTTCAGTGTGTGAAGAGTGGGAGAAGAGGGTTGCATTGAGAATCCAACACAATGGGCAGCACACTGAACACATTTTATAAGTGGTCAGAAATTTGTAAATAACTCATGAAAGAATAAAGTTACGTTAAAACCAAGCACACCATTGTTTTTCTTGTGAAATCCCCAATAAGTTTGATGTGTCACCTTCTTCCTATTGAAAAAACAAAAGTTGGATTCAAAATGGCAGACTTCAAAATGGCTGCCATGGTAACCACCCATCTTGAAAAGTTTTCCCCCTCACATATACTAATGTGCCACAAACAGGAAGTTAATATCACCAACCATTCCCATTTTATTAAGGTGCATCCATATAAATGGCCCACCCTGTGTATACAGGTCCTTCTCAAAAAATTAGCATATTGTGATAAAGTTCATTATTTTCTGTAATGTACTGATAAACATTCGACTTTCATATATTTTAGATTCATTACACACAACTGAAGTAGTTCAAGCCTTTTATTGTTTTAATATTGATGATTTTGGCATACAGCTCATGAAAACCCAAAATTCCTATCTCAAAAAATTAGTATATCATGAAAAAGTTCTCTAAACGAGCTATTAACCTAATCATCTGAATCAACTAATTAACTCTAAACACCTGCAAAAGATTCCTGAGGCTTTTAAAAACTCCCAGCCTGGTTCATTACTCAAAACCACAATCATGGGTAAGACTGCCGACCTGACTGCTGTCCAGAAGGCCATCATTGACACCCTCAAGCAAGAGGGTAAGACACAGAAAGAAATTTCTGAACGAATAGGCTGTTCCCAGAGTGCTGTATCAAGGCACCTCAGTGGGAGGTCTGTGGGAAGGAAAAAGTGTGGCATAAAACACTGCTCAATGAGAAGAGGTAACCGGACCCTGAGGAAGATTGTGGAGAAGGACCGATTCCAGACCTTGGGGGACCTGCGGAAGCAGTGGAGTCTGAGCCTGGAGTAGAAACATCCAGAGCCACCGTGTACAGGTGTGTGCAGGAAATGGGCTACAGGTGCCGCATTCCCCAGGTCAAGCCACTTTTGAACCAGAAACAGCGGCAGAAGCGCCTGACCTGGTCTACAGAGAAGCAGCACTGGACTGTTGCTCAGTGGTCCAAAGTACTTTTTTGGGATGAAAGCAACTTTTGCCTCCTGGGGATAAAGCCTCCTGAACTCACAAAATCCCAGCATAAACTTTTAATGCATATATGTCTAGTCGCCAAAAGAGTGATAGCGGCCTCCTGGAAAACTTCGTTGCTCCTTTTTAGCTCATTTAAAACTAAACTTAGCCATGCACTCTGTTTCGAGAAGATGAAAGCCATTTTAGATGATTCCCTCCAACAATTTGAAAAAGTGTGGAAACCGTATTTTACCTACTACTCACACTGGCTCCCAGTTTCTCTTACCATTGTTTGACCCAATACGCATACAATCTTGGGGTGGGGGGGGGGGGGGAGCAGCGGAGTAGCGAATGGTTCTTCTTTCTCTAATTCCCTTCTTTTCTATCCTTCTTTCTTTCTACTTCTTCCTTCCTTTAAATGGCCCTGTCCCATTTACCTAGCTATTCCTGCAGCTTCTAGCTAAGAGACTATATGAATCTGAAAATACCTATCTCTGGAATGAGCTAACAATTTAGCTATTCCCAGACTGTTTAATTAGAAATAGGGTACTTTCAGTTGAGCGCTATTGGGCCACCAAGACTGCGTGGTGGCTACCATTATGCTGTTATACTTTTAGCTATGTGACGACTTTTCGGAGGTGTCAGTGAATGAAGCCTTGTGCCGCCGACACCCATGTTAATTTATGTTAAATATCTGCTGTTGCAGACTTTGATGTACCTTATGTATTGCACATTTTACTGCAGTTACATGTATCATATATGTTTTGTATGGACTTGTTTACTTTAATATTGAAAACAATAAAACGATTGTGATAAAAAGAAAGCAACTTTTGCATGTCATTCGGTAATCAAGGTGCCAGAGTCTGGAGGAAGACTGGGGAGAGGGAAATGCCAAAATGCCTGAAGTCCAGTGTCAAGTACCCACTGTCAGTGATGGTCTGGGGTGCCATGTCAGCTGCTGGTGTTGGTCCACTGTGTTTTATCAAGGGCAGGGTCAATGCAGCTAGCTATCAGGAGATTTTGGAGCACTTCATGCTTCCATCTGCTGAAAAGCTTTATGGAGATGAAGATTTCATTTTTCAGCACGACCTGGCACCTGCTCACAGTGCCAAAACCACTGGTAAATGGTTTACTGACCATGGTATTACTGTGCTCAATTGGCCTGCCAACTCTCCTGACCTGAACCCCATAGAGAATCAAGACCCAACTCTCTGGATGAGCTTAAGGCCGCTATCGAAGCATCCTGCGCCTCCATAACACCTGAGCAGTGTTGCAGTCTGATTGCCTCCATGCCACGCCGCATTGAAGCAGTCATTTCTGCAAAAGGATTACCGACCAAGTATTGAGTGCATAACTGAACATAATTTGAAGGTTGTCTTTTTTTGTTTTAAAAACACTTTTCTTTTATTGGTCGGATGAAATATGCTAATTTTTTGAGATAGGAATTTTGGGTTTTCATGAGCTGTATGCCAAAATCATCAATATTAAAACAATAAAAGGCTTGAACTACTTCGGTTGTGTGTAATGAATCTAAAATATATGAAAGTCTAATGTTTATCAGTACATTACAGAAAATAATGAACTTTATCACAATATGCTAATTTTTTGAGAAGGACCCGTATATATATATATATATATATATATATATATATATATATATATATATATATATATATATATATGTTACATGTAGGGGAAATGTGAGCTGGGTTCTACTTTCTAGTGTAGTTACAACAAAAATATTTCTTTAAGTACAGGGTTACCATACTGTAGTGAGAAGGGAAATTGAAAAAAGAAAACTTGCTTTTGAGCGTATCATTTTCTTACTCTGTTTTTTTTTCCATTGAAAAGGGTGAAAATATTTTGACGTATGAACTTGTGGAGCTGAAAATACAAAGCAACTGGGGCCATGCAGAATATACCTGTGTCTATCGGTTCCGTGTCCATGGAGAATCAGAAATGTAGCAGAATTTTGAAGATGTATTGCTGAGATGCTTTTGCTCCTTCCTGCCAGTGTTACTGGATACAGTATTAACTGAAACCAAAAAACTGCCTAATTGCAGCGCTGCCTAAAACGCTTTCCCAGGATTGCCACATCACAATTACACAGACATTTTAGGATCATGAAAAACATTGTTTTGTACATGATTTTAAACTGATTTTGTTGCAAAATTTGATTTTCTAGCTTTTGATAGGTTGTTGAGTGAAAATGTATACAGTCTTATAACTCAGTAGTAGTTGGGATGATTTCCATTCATTTGCTGTCTCAGAGATTGGACAAGGACATGAAGTTGGAAAAACCACAATCCTTCAAAGAAGAAAGTGTTAAGTGTTAGTCTTACTGTTAAGATAAAGCAATACTGAAAGTACAGGATTTGTTTTCTGTGATGATTCTTTTTAAAGCAGTATGGGTACTTGTGTATTATCCCGTCTAGAAGGAGTAATGTAAACAGTTTGTCAGTTACACAGGCTGGGAAAGTGTATACAATGTTTCTTCAACAGCTGATTCCTCACTACACAGCAGCTGTTAAGCTACGTTGATACACAGCCTGCTTTCTCGTTCAATAGAGGTGCTGTGGTGCCTCTTAGTGGACAGAAGTGAAAATTTCATATGAATGCGATGTGTATTGAATACATGAAAAGTGAACACATTTATTTACCTCATAAAATACAGAACGTCATTTCAATTTGGGGGAAAAAATTAGTTTAATACAGAAATCGGCTGTTAACAATTTAATAAGCAACAGGCAATAAATATATTAATTGTTCACAGGCCATAACTAGTGGGTGTTTACAGGCCATGAATATTCAGTTTTCAAGGGGAAAGTCCCGAATAGCCAATAAAATGGCAATAAATAAGTCTTCTTCTTTGTGCAGTCTGCGCCACATGAATTCGCTGAGATAGGACTCCACATGCTGACGCGCCGTTCCTTTTTTTTTTTTTTTGTGCCATTTGGCTAGGCTTCACAAACGTTCAATATTTTGTGTGTGAACGCCCGTGTACGGAGCAACAAAATTGTACTTGTAGTTCACTTTGAAATGCTGAAAGCCAGCAGCCTCAAGTTCTTCGGTACGATACGCCTTCCACGAGTCAGAGTAAATAGTGGATCCGTCCTGTATGTTGTTTTTAATGGCTTCTATAAGTGTAGCAGCACTCCTGTCTTGAACTGGAATGATAAAACATTCGTTAGTTTCGCAACACATTCCTCCAAATAGCCTTTGCTGTGGCAGAACTCGTCCTGCATTGTTCTTCCGACGTGTGAAAAGGGTTTCATCCACTTCAACAATTTTATTTGGGCCTCCGATTTTGCATGACACTCGAGAGAGAAGACTCACCTCACCGTACATACTTCTCTCATGTAGTTGTTCCAGTCAATGACTGTTTTATTTGCCATTTCGAGCTGCTCTCGCCCCCATTCAATAGATGTTAGCTCTTTCGCCCAACTGTAAATAAATCTTAACACAGTTACAAAAGGCAATTTGGAACCCTCAAACCCCACTCCCTTCCGTATAGCGAACTTTTTTTTGCAATCTTTCACCTTGCAGCGCCACTGTTTGTCGCTTTTTTGGATGTAAAATGCCATAGGGTGGCCATTTTCACAAAGCTTTTCACATGGAAGAATCTTAAAAGATTGAAAATAACGTATTGCGTCCTCCTCTGTGGACGGTAAGTCCCACATTTTTATCATTGTAGACTAATTTCTACAGAGGTTGCGTTTGAAGATCACTGTGGTGCTGTCTGAGGTGTTGTGTGGTAACGCCTGAAGTAGCACAGTGAGCAACACCCTAAAAAAAAAACCTTTATTGACAATGACCGATGATTGCAGTCACTGTGGTTACGTACTCCTATCTCTCTGAATTAATTCATGTGGTGCAGTTTCTGTATTGAACCATTCATGTGGCTCAGACTCCATAAAGAAGATGACTTATCCATTGCCATTTTACAGGCTCTTTGAGAATTTTTCCTTGAAAACTGAATATGTATTGCCTGTTGCTTATTAAATTGTTAACAGCCGATTTCTGCATTAAACTCATTTTTTCGCCCAAAATGAAATGACGTTCTGTATTTTATGAGGTAAATAAATTCACTTTTCATGTATTCAATACACATCACATTCATATGAAATTTTCACTTCTGTCCACTAAGATGCGCCACAGCACCTCTATTGAACGAGAAAGCAGGCTGTGTATCAACGTAGCTTAACAGCTGCTGTGTAGTGAGGAATCAGCTGTTGAAGAAACATTGTATACACTTTCCCAGCCTGTGTAACTGACAAACTGTTTACATGACTCCTTCTAGACGGGATAATACACAAGTACCGCAGTATGAAACCCAGCATTTCTCCTTAGCGCTAAAAGATGATTTACAGCATATAATAAACTACCACTTTTTTTTAAGCAAAACAGCATTCAAACAGTTGAACACAGGACTTACTTTTTCAATAGAAAGTTCCCTGCAGTGAGAGCAGCATCCGAACTGGTGATAACATTATCTTGTGTTTCCTTTTTGTAGCAAGAGAAGAATGTAAACATTCCCTGGCAGGAGTTTGTGTCCAGAACAGAGAAAACAGTTCAGAAATCATTACTGGGTACATTACAATATAAATACACCTCTTATGACAAAAATGCAAGGGCAACTTTCAAAGCAAATAAACTATACTTTGGGAACTTATGATTTCTAAATGAATAATAATACGTGTGCACAAAGCAAATATGATTACTGTATGGGTCATAAAAAGAAGGAAAACACATTTTTATTGAATATTATGTCAGAGTTTAATACCACTTTAATTCTAGTGACAGGGTCAGTGAAACACATGCAAATCTTCACACTAGAGACACAGGCCACAAAAGAAATCTGCCAAGTGATCTAATCTTTTAACGCTCTATCAACAACTATAATAAAAAAATAATATAAACACAAACATAGGAGTTTGTCTGAAGTGAGAATAAAAATAAAAAACAGATACTCCCCTAAGGAGAGGGAAGGCTCTCTTTAGGTGAGGAGAGCCCCGTAGGCTCCTCTGCTTGAATCTCCCGCTGTTTGAATCTCCGCTTTTTGAGTGTTTCTAAAGACTGCTGAAGCCAGCCCAACCCAGAAGAGAGCAGTCTACGACCAAACAGTGGTAGACTGCTAATGGTAGACTGCGGGGGAACAAGGGGACCGGAAGGAGAATGGGAAGGTTCTATAGGACCCAGAGCCTTCCCTCTTCTTAGGTGAGTATCTGTTTTTTATTGTTATTCTCACTTCAGACTTCCTTTAATATTTATTCCTCTATAATAATAACCCTTTGGCCTCAATTCACGGAGCATTATCAAACATTTATCAAACACTTTATCAAATGTTTGATAATTTACCTCATGGGTAAAATCTCATTTTGAATTCACTAAGGTGTTATATATTTGTTGAACGTTTTATCGGTAAAACATTCGATAAATATATAACACCTTAGTGAATTTAAAATGAGATTTTACCCATGAGGTAAATTATCAAACGTTTGATAAAGTGTTTGATAAACGTTTGATAATGCTCCGTGAATTGAGGCCTTTGTCTCTGATTCCTGTCCCTGTGTCTGTGTGTCCCCCTGCTTCCAGACTTGACAGTTTGCTGTCAGTGAACCTCATTACATTGTGGGAAATAACAGCTTTTTCCAACTGCCAAGCAAGCAACATCTCCCTGTGTGCATATACTGCAGACAGCGGTGGAGGACGGGCGAGCGGGACGCATCTGTGCTCGCGTTGCTGAAGGGGGGGAGCGCCCGTAGCCTAGCGTCCATTTTTTAATGGGCAGGCTTTTTTTTTTTTTTTTTACTAGTAATAGTATAATAGCAACTATATTAATGCCCTAACAGGTTTCCTGTACAGTAACAGGAGGGGATCAGTTGAATCCTCATTGTGATGCTTATATAATATAGCAGTAAGGTCTTTTTAGAGATAGGATTTTTTTCTTTTTGCTCTCTATTTCCTTGACAATGTATCAGCATATATGATGCTGTGTGTCACTCTCACTTCAATGTTTCAGCATATATGATGCTGTATGTCACTCTCACTTTCCTAAAGCATTATGTATTGCATCTGCTACAGCTTGTCTGGTAAATGGAGGAGAGCACTGTCACACATTGAGGGCACCTGTAGTATTAAATGTGTGTTGCAAAACTACACTGACGTTGATGCTTCAAATTCAGGACTTCAGGTCCTGTAGTCTTTTCCTGCCTTCTGTTTTAGCCTATTTACATCAGGAACACCATTAGCAAATCTTTATGTGTGCTCTTGACACAATACCTTCTAAATGTATTTTTTACCCCACTCTCTGATTTTTTAGAAAACTAGGTTACAGTTGTTTCCACAGTCTGTACTCCCAACAAATTATATGACAAAAAAGTTAGCCTATGCATGTGCACTATGATTCTTCTATTTTGAATAGAGGCTGGTGTACCGTTAACTGGGCCGACAGAGGCTTTGTGAGACATGGCCCCTCCCCTATTGACTGTAATGGCCCATACTCACGGGCGATAAATGTGGCCTGTCGCCAGCACACGTGAGCGTGTGGGCGACAGGCCGGCGACAGCTCCTCGCCAGGTCCCTCCGCGTACACACGCGGAAGAGGGACCAGCGGCGAGACGGAAGCTGTCGCCGACGTTCCTCCTCCCCCCGCCGGAAGCTCCATGTAGCTAAATGGATGTTGCTGTCGCTAGTCCGCGTACTCACGCGGACTAGCGACAGTTGCGGCGGAGTTGCGGCGGCGACTGTTGCCATGCGATTGAAACTTTCAATCGCATGGCGACAAGAGCGGCGGGCGACAGTTCGGGGTGCGCGCGCGTGCGGCGGCCCATACTCACGGGCGACCTGTCGCCGCAACACGCGCGCGCCGCGTGTTGAGGCGACAAAAGTCCCTCGTGAGTATGGGCCTTAAGCCAACCACTACTAGAATGCAAATGTTGGCTTACAGTCAGGCTGACAGAGCGGTGGTAGTTATAGTGGTACCACCAGGATGTGGTACAGACTGATATCTCTGCAGCTTTGTTTCATGTTTGTTTTAATGCAGCTTTAACATGTTGGAAATTATCTATCTAACCATCTATCTGCCTAGCAATTAAGCATTCTTCTACTCAGCAGGAGATAACCAGAAGACAATGCACCAGAGATAATCACCAGTCTCTACTAGTACTTTACACAAAATAATATAATTACAGAAAATCTAACAAAAATCAAACAGAAAATTGTATGTGCTAGGCATTAATTACACAATTACACAAAAGCTTGCAAATAAAATAAAATGTATACAATAAAAAATAAACAAAAACACAAGAAACAGCCAACACAGGCATGTAAACATTTACTTCAAGTGTACTTTCAGTTTCTTTTTATAATTATTTGTTTTGACATGTTTACGTTATATTTATAGTAAGGTAGCCAGTTGCGTGTGGTCTGGTATTAGTTATGGAGAGAATCTGAAGACATAACAACAAAAGTTGTTTAAGTGATACCTTTAATGACTAACTGTACAAGATTTCTTTGCAAGCTTTCAAAACTTCAAGTTTCTTCTTCAGGCATGTTTCAGAACTAGATCAGAACCATACACGTACTGTCACATACATATACTTTATATATGATTTTGTAGGGTATACCTCAATCTGACCTCATGTTACATTCTTCCTAATCAAAGCTTATGCTGGGAATACACCATGAGATTTTCTGGCAGTTAGATGGTAATCTCCGACATGTCCGATCTGATTTTCGATCGTTTTTCTGATCGATTTCTCATAGAAGTGAATGGAAATCGAGTGGAAAAATGATTGGTAAATCGATCGGACAGTAAATCTTCTGAAAAATCTCATGGTGTATCCCCAGCATTAGATCTATTCACTCTAATGGTGGGCATACATGGTTCATTTTTTCTGCTCGATTCTCCGCTCGATCAATTTTGCTGCTCGGTTCTCCACTTGAACGGTAGATTGAACATGTCGGAAATTATCTATCCAACCATCTAATCACCTCAAAAATGACCCGTGTATTCCCAGCATAAAGGCTCTTTACAATAGGTAGAGACACACACTAATCATATTAGCTAATTGTCAGCACCTAACCACAGGTATACACAAACTCGAATCAAATTAGGTGATAACAGTTGATAAAACAGGGAATGAAAGATTGGGAAGTCTGCCAGCTAAAGTAAAGTGAAGTAAAGATTGGGTGCCTGTTCCTAGTGGCAGCATCAAACAATGAAAATAAACGTCATCAATTACCATACAGTGGGTTGCAAAAGTATTCGGCCCCCTTGAAGTTTTACACATTTTGTCACATTACTGCCACAAACATGCATACATTTTATTGGAATGCCATGTGAAAGACCAATACAAAGTAGTGTACATGTGAGAAGTGGAACGAAAATCATACATCATTCCAAACATTTTTTACAAATAAATAACTGCAAAGTGGGGTGTGTGTAATTATTCGTCCCCCTGAGTCAAAACTTTGTAGAACCACCTTTTGCTGCAATTACAGCTGCCAGTCTTTTAGGGTATGTCTCTACCAGCTTTGCACATCTAGAGACTGAAATCCTTGCCCATTCTTCTTTGCAAAACAGCTCCAGCTCAGTCAGATTAGATGGACAGCGTTTGTGAAAAGCAGTTTTCAGATCTTGCCACAGAGTATCGATTGGATTTAGATCTGGACTTTGACTGGGCCATTCTAACACATAAATATGTTTTGTTTTAACCATTTATGCCTCCAGGACGTAGTATCTACGTCCAGGAGGCCACGTGCGCGTCCGCGCGCTCCCGCGGCCGATCGGGCGCGTGCACGCGCACTCCCGGCCGCGGATTTGGTAGCCCAGGAATCAAAGCTATGGAGCCCGATCACTGATTCCTCTCCCCCACTGAAAAAGCGACAGCTTCTCTCGGAAGCTGTGCTTTTTCTGAAGCTATGTCCCTCTAAGCGTACATTGTACGCTTAGAGTGACGTCATGTAAACAAAATCGAGATTGCCATCTTGTGGCCAAAAATTAAAACTACAAGTAAATGTAAAAAAACATTACAATACACAAATATTTCCCCAAATAAAACTATTTATATCCCACCCTCCCAAAAATACCCACATAAAATGTTTAATAAAAAAAAAAAAAAAAAACCTAAGGGTCTAAACTTTTTAAATATCTATGTAAAGATGAAATATTTCTCTCTATTTTTTTTATAAGCTTGTAAATAGTGATGGATGCAAAACAGAAAAAATGCTCTTTTATTTCCAAATAGAATATTGTCGCGATACATTGTGATAGGGACATAATTTAAACGGTGAAATAACCGTGACATATGGGCAAATACAATACGTGGGTTTTAATTATGGAGGCATGTTTTATTTTAAAACTATAATGGCCGAAAACTGACAAATAATGCATTTTTTCATTTTTTTTCTTATTCTTACTGTTAAAATGCATTTACAGTAAGGCAGCTCTTAGCAAAATGTACCCCCCAAAGAAAGCCTAATTGGTGGTGAAAAAAACAAGATATAGATCAGTTCATTGTGATAAGTAGTGATAAAGTTATAGGCTAATGAATGGGAGGTGAACATTGCTCGGATGCATAAAGTGAAAACGACTGAAGGCTGAGCTGGTTAAACCATTACATTGTTGCCCTGGCTTAATGTTTAGGGTCATTGTCCTGCTGGAAGGTGAACCTCCGCCCCAGTCTCAAGTCTTTTGCAGTCTCCAAGAGGTTTTCTTCCAAGTTTGCCCTGCATTTGGCTCCATCCATCTTCCCATCAACTCTGACCAGCTTCCCTGTCCCTGCTGAAGAGATGCACCCCCCGAGCATGATGCTGCCACCACCATATTTGACAGTGGGGATGGTGTGTTCAGAGTGATGTGCAGTGTTAGTTTTCCGCCACACATAGCGTTTTGCATTTTGGCCAAAAAGTTCCATTTTGGTCTCATCTGACCAGAGCACCTTCTTCCACATGGTTACTGTGTCCCCACATGGCTTGTGGCAAACTGCATACGGGACTTCTTATGCTTTCTGTTAACAATGCCTTTCTTCTTGCCACTCTTCCATAAAGGCCAACTTTGTACAGTGCATGACTAATAGTTGTCCCATGGACAGAGTCTCCCACCTGAGCTGTAGATCTCTGCAGCTCGTCCAGAGTCACCATGGGCCTCTTGACTGCATTTCTGATCAGCGCTCTCCTTGTTCGGCCTGTGAGTTTAGGTGGATGGCCTTGTCTTGGTAGGTGTACAGTTGTGCCATACTCCTTCCATTTCTGAATGATCGCTTGAACAGTGCTCCGTGGGATGTTCAAGGCTTTGGAAATCTTTTTGTAGCCTAAGCCTGCTTTAAATTTCTCAATAACTTGATCCCTGACCTGTCTTGTGTGTTCTTTGGACTTCACGGTGTTGTTGCTCCCAATATTCTCTTAGACAACCTCTGAGGCCCTCACAGAGCAGCTGTATTTGTACTGACATTAGATTACACACAGGTGCACTCTATTTAGTCATTAGCACTCATCAGGCAATGTCTATAGGCAACTGACTGCACTCAGATCAAAGGGGGCCGAATAATTATGCACACACCACTTTGCAGTTATTTATTTGTGAAAAATGTTTGGAATCATGTATGATTTTCGTTCCACTTCTCATGTCTACACCACTATGTATTGGTCTTTCATGTGTAATTCCAATAAAATTGATTCATGTTTGTGGCAGTAATATGACAAAATGTGGAAAACTTCAAGGGGGCCGAATACTTTTGCAACCCACTGTATGTTTTGGTAGGCCTGAGGGCTGCAGGAGATAGGTATTTGTGAGAGTTTGAATGCTTTTCCTGCCATGAAGATGTTTCCACCTAGTGTTCATAATTAAAAAATACCATAAACCCAATATTAATGTTAAGTTCATGTTTCAAACTCCCAAATAATTTCAAAAACGCATATTCACATGTCCTTCTTTCATTACCTGACTTGAATACCCACCCCCCCTTAAATATGGTGACTCTTAAAGGGCAACTGTACCTAGAGGGTTATGGAGGCTGCCATATTTATTTCCTTCTAAACAATACTAGTTTCCTGGCTATCCTGCTGATCCTCTGCTTCTAATACTTTTAGCCATAGACCCTGAACAAGCATGCTAAAGATCAGGTGTTTCTGACATTGTTGTCAGAACTGACAACATTATCTGCATGCTTGTTTCTGGTGTGATCCAGACACTGCTGCAGCCAAATAGAACAGCAGGGCTGCCAGGCAACTGGTATTGTTTAAACGGAAATTAATGTCAGCTTCCATATTCTTCTCACTTCAGTTGTCCTTTAAGTCTTCCATGCTGTGAGCAGATGTTTTGAAGTGCAGTGCTACAGCGGTCTCCTTGTTTTTTGACCATAGTCTATACCTGTTATAATTTAAATAGGCCTCAGTTATTTGGACTGAGTTAGTCAAAAAGGCTTGATGAGCAGACCTGCCCTTTAAGGGGATTTTCTTGTAGAGAGAAAGTCTGCAGTTCTGTCAGCAGAACTAGAACATACCAAGAAGCTGTTCTCTGAACAAGGCCGCAGGTCTCCCTGACCTGGGCATGGAACAATAAACATCAGCCATGTTTTGTAAATATCCACATTCCTGCATATAGGTCAGAAGTCTCATTGATTATTAATCAAGTAGGTGTGTATGATGACACCACAAGTGGGTCCACCAATAGACTGATATAGGGGATGGTGAAGATGATGTCATATTTAACTCTTTCCTAGTCGGTATTAAACCCGGAGTGAGCGATGGAGAGGGCATTCTGCTCTTTACTTTCGCACTAGCTAGCAAGGCTGACTGGGACCTCTAAGTATGTTTTTCCTTTCTGTAATCTGATATCATGTATGCTGTACATAGGTAGTCTAGATGTAACATAGAGTAGATACAAGAAGACCTGTGTATTTTCAGCAGGAAGGTACTCACGCAGCTGTAACGCAACATGGAAATCTGCTTTGCCAGGAGATGATAAACTGTATCTATCTGTATTTCTGTTACTTGAATAAATAACCGTAAACATTGAAAAAGCCTGAGGAAGTCTATCTCCTACTTGCTGTGTTGAGAGTCAAGTGATCTCACAGTCTGTGAGACGGTGGTGTCGAAGCAAGGTGATATAGAACAGGTTCTAACAATACCGTGGAGCTGTGAATATTGATGCGTTTCCGTGGTGTCTGCTTTGTCTCCCCGACATACAAAAGTTTATTAGGGCATTTCATGTACATGATTGCACATAGCACATTCGATGATGCGCATGTGTATACACCCCGGATGTGGTAGGCCTCATATGTATCTGGCACTGGCTGTATCTGGTACTGGTATCAGTGTATAAAATGTGGCAGCAGGTCTTGCAACTCTTGATCCCACAGGAAAATGTGCCATTTTCTTCTGGCGGCAGTAAGGCACTCCTGACCAGATGTTTCCTTAGGCTGGCCGGCTTTCTATAGGTAAGAAGTGGTGGTTCAGCGAAGACTTTTTGAGCCTGTTGTCCTTTTGGAGGGTTGTAGATCTCTGGCTATTTTTCTCAGCACACCCAGTTGTTGGTTGTATGTAATCACTAAGGGCACTCTGTTGGGCTTCTGTTTTTTTTCCGTACTGCAAAAGTTCAGCGCTGGGTATGTGAGTAGCTCTCCGGATTTGATCTTCTATATCCAGCGCTGCGTAATATGTTGGCGCTTTATAAATACAATACATAAATAAATAAATATCATTTGTAGTCTGTAGCCTCTGCTTAAAAGGTCACTATGGCAAAAAAATTAAAATTTAAAATATGTGCAAACATAAACAAATAAGAAATATGTTTTTATTTTTCCAGAGTAAAATGAGCCGTAAATTACTTTTCTCCTATGTTGCTGTCACTCACAGTAGGTAGTCGAAATCTGATAAAAGCGACAGGTTTTGGACTAGTCCATCTCTTCATGGGGGGAAACTTAAAAAAGTGGAAGAATGTAACATGAGGTCAGATTGAGCTACACCCTACAAAATCATAAATAAAGCCTGTATGTGTGACAGTACTGATCCAGTTCTGAAAAATGCCTGAAGAAACATAATCCCATTAATATAACGGACTTTAGGTCTGTCTCGCAACCCACCTCCTGCCCCTGTGACTGACGCCACCACCGCATAGTCAGCGCGCAAGCGCGCACACACCCACTGCACGCGCCCGGTGCGTGCGCACACGTCCACTCGGCTCCCTGCTCCCTCTGTCCCAACAGCTGTCCGGACACGAGACACTTGAAGATTATTACATAGGATATACAGTATACGGTATATATACAGTGTATATATATATATATATATATATATATATATATATATATATATATATATATATATATTGCAGCAGATCTGGGTCCAGATGGGGGAACAGACAGCCTAGAGGGCAGAAGGAAACCAGAGAACTGTACCCTGTATGTATATAGAGAGTTTAGCCTGTCTGATCCCCCCATCTGGACCCGATCTGCTGCACAGGACAGAAGGTTAAAGAGAACCAGAGAGAAGCACCCACATGTATTTTATTACATTTATCAGTGGGAACATGACAGTAAACACTTACCCTGCTTTTAGTTTCATTGTTATCTGCTTAATTAGTCTATTAGCAGCTGTGATAAGAATCCCCGACTGGCTCAGTCTAGGTTTGACCTGGAATCATTATAGCTGAGTCACTCTTCTGCGGAGTCTTTTCAAGCCCAAGCCTGCCACCTCCTGGCTTAGATTTCTTGCTTTGCATACAAGCTCTCAAGCTGTGATGACATGGGAGGGGCTGCTCCTGCTGAGAGAGAAGCTCTGTGGCTGCAATATGATCCCTGTGCGCTCTGTGTGCACTAGATACTGATGATGACTGCAGTTTCATTCCTATGAGAGACACTTCCTACAGGCAGCTATACATCATACCAAAATGAAAGCACACAGATGAAAGGCTGCATTTAGCCTAGATAGCAGCATAGTCTCATATAGCCTAGACAGCACATCCAGAACAACTCATAACCCGGAAGGAGAAGGGATATGAGCCGGCGGCCATATTTGATTTTTCCTAAAGCAATAATGGAAAAAAAAAAACACTAAAAAAGGCACACCAGAGCGGCGAAATTATCAGGTAGAGCATTTATTCTTTACAAGCTATTGACTGATATGTTTATTTTGTGTGAAACGTTCATCTCTGGTTCCCTTTAACAGAGAAATGCTACCTGCATGTATGTAGAGAGTTTAGCCTGTCTAATTCCTCCTCATTTGTCTCTAATCAAAAATTGTAATTTGATCTCTGTGTCACCTGACTCCCATGGCAGATAAGCTCATTTGAAAGCACAGGATGTTAACAATATAGCCATTTGGTTCCCAACTGCTTCTGAGCTAAGTGCTTCTGCCTTACTGTTACCGATTTTTGCCTGGATTTTGGCTACTCTCTGCCTGCAGCCTGCACCAACCTCTGCCTGGGTTTTGACTACTCTCTGCCTGCCGCCTAAGACTGATTGCAAAGGGAATAAAGTCCGAAAGGAATCACGCTTCTGCCCCGATTGTGATGTCGCCCTCTGTGCCATTCCTATACCCTTCATACATACCCACATGCATACTGACCACTCACAGATGCTCAGACAATATGCAGCAGCACTTGCTTCAAAATAGAACAATTTCCTCTGCGCTGACCACTTAAAGAATTGCCAGTGGTTGCTTTCACACTAAGCCTGTGTACCTAATAGTGACGACAGTTCCAAAAGCTGAGTGCACTCAAGCTAATGATATAACAGAGCGTGTTTCTCACTTCAGTGGTTGAATGAACTACACAATTGTCAGTTCATCCTTCCTAGGCATATATAGATGCACGTTAGTCATAAAAAGCTTCAGGCCTCTATTGGTGATCAAAGAACAGCCGCAGGCAAACAGGTCATAGTAGACCAAGCAGCACTGAATCCCATAGCTTTGAAGCTCATAGTTTAAAGCTGCAATAATGAGATACATGCCCGCTAAGGCCGCAGTTACCCAACAAGCGGCCCGCAGCGCTTAACCGTCTTTTTTTATCAGCTCCGCTACTCATATATGGCGCTATCATCTGCCTTGCCTTGCGAAGTAGTCTGGGCTGGGGTTCTGTGCGATCAACCCACTGACCGCATCCATGTATCAGCGTACCAGCGGGGATCAAGCACACACGTTAGTGTCCAAAGGCCAGCCTCCCGAAGCTCCTCCCACTTACATGTTTTGCCCAATGGGCTTCCTCAGAGTGATTTCAGGGGGAGTGGGGAGTCAACACAGAGTCTTTTTATACAGAGCAGCCGATCATGTGATTGTCTTCTTGGAAACTAGAAACACAGCATTTTTCATTCAAACAGTTTAATTTAAGCATGGATTCAAAATTGATCTCCTCCTCACTGTTTCCTATATATGCATATCTAAGAGATATCCAGAGGGCAGATATAGAAGAATGGGCATATAGTAAATATCCATGGGAAGAGTGTTCAAACCTATTAATGCATACTGTCTACATGATATTACTTTTAACCAACATCAATCCAGAAAGTTTTTCCCCACACTACATAGACCACTCTGATTCAGACACTCAAATATCCATCCCACAATCCAATTCCTCCTCATATGCATAGACAGAAACCACCTTTTGATCCTAATTTAAATAAACAGAAAAAGTTATTTCAGAATTTAGCCCTGATGGTACTAGTGTACCCAGTTTATAAATCCACATTGTCTCTAACCGACATAGCTCCCTCTCAATGTTAACTTTCCTCTCCCCTTTTTTTTTTTTTTTGCAGACACCAAGACTTTAACCAAGCTGCCCTTAAAACTACCCCCATGAAATTGTTAATAGTGCTCTCTTAGACACAATCCAGTCCCGCGATCCTGTCTACGAGACGTTAAAAGACCAGTTGCTGGATCGTCAGAAGAAGTTAGTTAATGTGACAGAGCATACCAATCCCGTATAATCTGCTCCCGTTAGCATTCGGGGAATAGTCGTGCCCAATAGCAGGAAGTACGGTGAGCAGACTGACGATAAAGATTGGTCGCAACGCTGTCGACAATATGTAATGTGACAATCCCGTATTACAAGGCCACTGTTGGTTGGAGGTGCCCACACATGTACAATCGGTAAACTAAAAATATCGATTTCACTGCCACCAATCTCTCGTGTTCAGATAGGAAAGAGACTCCCGCTAGCTATTCTTAGAAGGAAGAAAACGGTTATTTACAACCTAACTAGCAAAACGACAATTTATAAGCACATAATAAAACAATGCAGTAGAATGACTCCTCAGAGGAAGTTCATTGTAGCAGCAATCAGATGACCAGAACAGGCACAAGACTGAACTATAAAATCTTTAGTTTTATTCTAAAACTACATACACACAGTCTAATTTAACCCACAGATAAATATACCTGTCCGGCAGAACAGATCGGTTTGATAGAAAGAGAGTAGAGATGAAAGAGAAACAAAATGTCTTAAAATACAGTTCAAATACCGTTATTGGTAGTCCATGCGGCAATTGCAAGTCTTTGGCGGAAAGTCCAAGATGGCGATTGCCATGTCTTTGTGAGAAATAAACCAAGGGATTTTTGCCATTGCCCAGCTGGCTGTCGGATGTTATTTGACAACGCTTTTAGATGAAGGACTTTGGACCCTGGACAACCTGGGCCCAGTTAAGTTATAGCCCTTCACTCTAGCAAGGAGGAGCGAGGGCGGGGATCACACACCTCTTGGAACCTGAGATGAGCCAGTCCCTTCTCATGGAGACAGGAATATATCTGATTCATGATAGGTATTCTGTCTCCAAAACCGTACAGGTTATATTAAATCTAATAACATTTTGAGGTTGTTCAGAATTTTTAAAAAACAATGATATTAAACTTGAGGGGTCTGGAGCGAACTGTGAACCCAAAATGCTCAGCTTTGGCAGGGCTTACCGTGAATTCGGAAACATCCAATCGTGTGTTTTGTTCCAAATTTCATAATAAGCGGGTTCTAATGGCCGACCCCCATTTGGAAAGTCATTCTTATGACAAAAGATTGATTTCATATTTGTGAGTTCACAGAAAGGCTTTCTAGCTGGTCAGTGAGAAAGCCAGCTGTTTTCTCTAAGTGGCTTCTGCATGATGCTAGCAGGACCCCCTGTGGCTAGCTCTTTTCATGTACGGAACTCTGGGGTAGGGCCTTTTGGCTGCTCTGGACGAAGATGTCAAAAATACAGACACCATTCTCCCAGAAGCTTGGGTTTTACAATTTATGTCAAGCCCATATCTGACTTCATCTGATGGATGAGCCATATACTTTCCAGGAATACTTGGGAACAGATTTCACATTTAAGTGAAAAGTTTTGTAATTGAAAGCTATCAGTGATTGCTGGCAGAGCCAGGGAGTAGGGAAAAAAGTGTTGATTTAAAAAAAGTCATTTTGGTTGCTTGCAATGAAACTTGTGTTTGCAACTTGTTTGAATGGCGCACACGCGGTTTTCTCGGAAACCGTGTGAGCGTCACACCTCCTTCTGGGTGGAAAATTGCGGAAGGACTGTTCTCACACGAGACCACGACTGAAGCAATACCAACTTGCTACTTGGGTTCATTACAACGGGAAAGCCTGGGTTCCACATGACCATGGGGGGTTGTCCTTTTTGCGTTGGTCAGTGGTTTAGCCAGGATGCTACAGGGCATGGCAAACTTCTTGTAGTACTCTATTCCTCTATTCCCAGAGAGGCCTGTACCTCTGTCATGACAATCTGATCTGCGTCTGGTTCAACGGTCAGATGGTCAGCTGACAGCTGTCCTAGTACCAGGGACGAGTGACCGCAGCGTTGCTCCCATGTTGGGCGGAACACAGGGATGTCATCCGGGTACGTGACTGCACAACCGTGCTTGCCTCTCAAAAGGTCGTTCCACGCCTATTGAAAGGTGGCTGGGGCATTCATCACACCAAAAGACATCCGTGTAGAAGCGTTAAATTAAAATGGCAGGATGAATGTGGATTCCAGGCGCGCCTCACGCACGGTTGGAATCTACCAGTATCCGTGGCTCTGATTCATGATCGTTAGATAGTTGGCGGATGCCAGCCAATCCAACAGATCACCGAGGGGAGACATGGGATACGCATCGGTTATTGTGATCTCATCCGGCCTCCTATAGTCCTCACAGAACCTGGTGGCCTGTGAGCTAGAGCATTTGCAGAGGACAGCCATCTGTAACATCTCCTCATACTTCCTCTTTACTTTTGCTTGCTCTTCAGGAGAGGTGCGGTAGGGGATCTGCCGTAAGGGCTTGTGAGTCCCCGGTTCCCTTCTGTGAAGTGCTGTATTCTACCCAGGGTTTCTGCAAAGGTTTTGCTGTGGGGGCGCAGTGCGCTTCAGCGAGGCCTTCTGGGAGTACGAGAGGTGGGGGGGGGGGTGACTTTCACATCATCCGCCAATTCTCGTGTGGGAGCTATCAATCCTGACAGGGGATCTCTGTCTTCCTGTTCTAACTGGCTGTACACTCCTAGTACTTCCTGTGTTCTGTCTGACTGGGCTTGTAACATTCACATGGACCATACTTTCACCTGGAGTGTCTGTTACATGGGGAATGGATTCACTGGAGTATTTACCATTCTCCCTGTACAATTTTAATTGAGCTTCCACTGCTGGTGGCTTAGCAGCGGGGCCCGTAAGCACATCCAGGTTGGAGTCGCTCTATATAGTATCCTCACATCCGTGACTACAAGTCTTAGCCAGCTGCCTAGTGAGATCTGAGTTCAGCTGCTGAAAATCAAACTCTCTGGGGTCAGAGCTGACAGGAATGCCTGTATGCTCTGAGCTCAGGTTACCAACAGTACAGTGCATGTCTGTCTGCACAGGTGCACCACAATAAACTTCATATTTTGGGTAAATTACGTCAATTTTGACATTGGTCTGGGGGTCAGAGATATCAGGGAAAGTCGAGACTTCTCCAGATAGTCCTGAGACCAAACTACCGGTGACACTGAAAGCATCAGCCAGCACACTCTCAAAATCATGCACAACATTATCACAAACATTTGCATAACACAACATGTTATTTTTAGCATGATTGTCATCCACATCAAGGTCAGAATCGCCAGAGGGAATCCCGCCTGTTGGCTCTGAGTTCACGCGGCTGGCCATAGGGCATGTAATGGCAAGAACATGTACAGCATTTCCATCACAATTATCACTGATACATGCATTTTCATTAGAAATAACAGGTGCAGAAATAGATAAAAGACAGTCAGTTGCTGATACATTTAAATCTGAGGATACCTCCCGCCCAGCGGCGTTAAGTACAGTAGCAATAGCAGGTAAGGGGTTTACATCTTTCTGTTTCCCCAAAGGCTGTTACAGTACCTGGTTGTCGGGGAGTCCTGCTGGGATCTCCTGCATATCAGCATAGAATTCTAAAGGGAACACAAGCATGCCTAGATCAGTGTCAAGCACAGTGGAAGAGGAAATCTCTGCAACAGCCCACCCTTGAAAACCCACCCCCCATCCGGCCTTCTCGGGACCTTGGACAACAGGGTTGTGGTGGTTGGGCCTGACTCCAGTCAGAGTGAGGAACTTTCGTTAGAGAATATCTTCCTCTGTGGCAAGGTTGGAACAGACCAAGGGGACATCTGCTTCTGGAGCAAAAGATGATCTGGTCCTTCACTGGAGCACTCTGAAGATTTCCGGAACCGTAGAGCATCTCTGACATGCTGACAGGCAGTGCAGAGGGTGATGCATGGTGAAGGGTCAGGGTTGCTAGTCATCTTTGGGCTAGGGACTGTGGTTCTCTTCCTCTTGGGACAGAAGAAATGTATGTGGCTGGTCTCGCCACACAGACTACACATGCGAATGGCAGGTGTGTCTGACTGGGATGTAGCAATAGCAGCAGCTGCAGGTCTCAGTGGCGCAAAGCTCACCGGACCAGGAGGCACAAATGCAGTAGGCTTACCTTTTTCCAAGTCCTGGGACAGTGTTCTGTGACTGTCCAGCACCAGGGTTCTCCGGCTGTCAGGTACAGGAACCTGATGGTATGCCCTCGCAAAGGCCCGTACAGGAAAGTCTGGTTCCATGTGCTCTTCCATGACAGGTAGTTTCGCTGTCGGGGTCAAGTACAGGATCGCTTCTCTCCACCGAAGCACATAGTGAAGAAGAGTGCATTTGGTGGGGTTAGCTTGGCCAACTTCAATTCCCGCTGGAGCCGTAGCTGTTTGGTCTGGAGATTAAACTGGCGCAGCCACTCTTGATGCTCTGCCTTTCGCCGGCACATCTTTTCTTTATGCTGGAGCTGAAGTTCTCGTCCTCGGGACTCTAGGAATATGTGCAGATCTTGGCCAGTCAGGTTTGGCAACCACGGCGGGCATATCAGGATAGGGAGGCATTAAGCAAGGTGGCGACAAGGATTCCATCTCTGGGGTAAAGCCACCAGCTCAGCCTTATCTGTGCCGTAAGCGGCAATGCTGTGCGATTCGCAGAGGGCTTGCAAGTTAGGGACTGACCAATTTTGGTGATCCTGAACTGAATCAGACATTCAGAAGACAAGAGTATAAGAAAGAATAGGATATAGCAAAGAAAAGGGTAGGAAATGTAGAACAATCTATTCGCTATCAATGTGTACCGTTTTGTGCCCGGAATTCCGGTTCCACAAGACAGGATACTCAGTGACCACTGTCTTATTGTTCTGGTTGCAAAGTCTGAGTTTGTCAGGTCTTTGCACTCTGATTTCCCAAAAGCTGGCCATGCCTGGTTTTAGGGTGTGCTATCACCACCACTGCCAACCAAAGTGACAATCCAGTCCCCCGATCCCGTCTACAAGACGTTAAAAGACCGGTTGCTGGATCGTCAGAAGAAGGTAGTTAATGTGACAGAGCGCGCCAATCCTGTCTAATCTGCTCCCGTTAGCATTCGGGGAATAGTCCCACCTGATAGCAGGAAGTACGGTGAGCAGACTAACAATAAAGATTGGTCGCAACGCTGTCGACAATATTAAATGTGACAATCCCTCACCAATCCCATATTACTAGGCCACTGTTGTCATGCAGATTTCATGCACTAGAGACTTCTGGAGGCAGATTCACTGTGCGTAGTAAACGGATAAGATTGGTTGGAGGTGCCCACACATGTACAATCGGTAAACTAAAAATATCGATTTCACGCTGGAAATCGGGTAATTTCACTGCCACCAATCTCTCGTGTTTAGTGAGGAAAGAGACTCCCGCTAGCTATTCCTAGAAGGAAGAAAATGGTTATTTACAACCTAACTAGCAAAACAACAATTTATAAGCACATAATAAAACAATGCGGTAGAATGACTCCTCAGAGGGCAAGTTCATTGTAGCAGCAATCAGATGACCAGAACAGGCACAAGACTGAATGATAAAATTGTTAGTTTTATTCTAAAACTACTTACACACAGTCTAATTTAACCCACAGATAAATATACCTGTCCGGCAGAACAGATCGGTTTGATAGAAAGAGAGTAGAGATGAAAGAGAAACAGAATGTCTTAAAATACAGTTCAAATACCGTTATTGGTAGTCCATGCGGCAATCCCAAGTCTTTGGCGGAAAGTCCAAGATTGCCATGCCTTTGTGAGAAATAATCCAAGGAATTTTTGCCAGTGTCCAGCTGGTTGTCGGATGTTATTTGACAAAGCTTTTAGATGAAGGACTTTGGACCCTGGACAACCTGGGCCCAGTTAAGTAAAAGCCCTTCACTCTTGCAAGGAGGAGCCTGAGATGAGCCAGTCCCTTCTCATGGAGACAGGAATATATCTGAATCATGATAGGCATTCTATCTCCAAAACCGTATGTTAAATCTAATAACATTTTCAGGTTATTCAGAATGTTTAAAAAAACAATGATATCAAACTTGAGGGGTCTGGAGCAAACTGTGACCCCAAAATGCATTGGCAGGGCTTACCGTGAATTCGGAAACATCCAATCATGTGGTTTGTTCTGAATTTCATAATAAGCGGGTTCTAACTAGTGACGATAGAACACCCAGTTATTCGGGCTCGGGTCGGCCGAACTTGGTCCAGATGTTCGGTATATTCGGCCGAACACCGAGCCTAATGGAAGTCAATGGGGTCCCAAGCATGCCTGCTTTGCAGGCCTGAAAAAACTTCTGGGAAACTTCTGCAAAATGGGTTGGAAATAGTATGTGTGTGGGGGGGGGGGAAGGGGGGGCGGTTCATTTACACATAGATCTTAGGCTCAGAATAAAAGCAGGGACTCATGTTTGCAGAGCAGTGCGCCATTTATACTTGACTGCCAATAAAACAAATAAAACTCCCAAAAAAAGGCATATGTGTATGGGGAAAAACTGCACGCTTAACTGTTCCCAGCTGGCACTGAAAGTACTGCTTTTTTTTAGCGACAATAAGCAAGAGTAAAATGCAATAAAGTGTGTTTTTTATGATCACAACTGTTCCCAGCTGGCACTGAAAGTACTGGTTTTTTTTTCAACAATAAGCAACAGTAAAGTGCAATAAACTGTGTTTTTTATGGGCACAACTGTTCCCAGCTGGCACTGAAAGTACTGTTTTTTTTTTCAACAATAAGCAACAGTAAAGTGCAATAAACTGTGTTTTTTATGGGCACAACTGTTCCCAGCTGGCACTGAAAGTACTGTTTTTTTTTTCAACAATAAGCAACAGTAAAATTCAATAAACTGTGTTTTTTATGGGCACAATTGTTCCCAGCTGGCACTGAAAGTACTGAAAGCACAGTGGCTGCTGGCAGTGCCTGCTGGCAGTGGTGAGGCTGGGGCACTGTGGTTGCTGCCAAATGCCAATGCCTGGCAGTGGTGAAGCAGGGGCTCTGTGGCTGCTGCTGGCAGTGGTGAGGCTGGGGCACTGTGGTGGCTGCTGCTGGCAGTGGTGGTGAGGCTGGGGCACTGTGGCTGGCCTGGCTGGCAGTGCTGACACCTAACCGTTAGCTCTGTCTCCAACCTACCCCAAGCTAAACCCCAATGCGAATGGCAGAGCCAGCCGCGTGTTCGGGTATTTATATACCCGACCACGTGACCCGCTCGGCCAATCACAGCCAGCTAGGCTGTGTGACCATAGTTGTGGAAAAAGCATCGTCACCGCTTATTGGCTGCCTGCAAGGCGCCAATAAGCAAGGGGAGGAGACCGAACAGCGCGGCCGAGCACCATGCGGTGCTTGGCTGTGCTCGACCCGAACAGGCGTATGTTCGGGGAATAACGAACAGTGTCGAGCACTCTTCGATCAACACTAGTTCTAACAGCCGACCCTGTTTGGAAAGTCATTTTTATGACAAAAGATTGATTTCATATTTGTGAGTTCACAGACAGGTTTTCTAACTGGTCAGTGAGAAAGCCAGCTGTTTTCTCTAAGTGGCTTCTGCAGGATGCTAGCAGGACCCGCTGTAGCTAGCTCTTTGGCTGCTCTTTTCATGTATGGAACTCTGAGGTTGTGCCTTTTGGCTGCTCTGGACGAAGGTGTCCAAAATACAGACACCATTCTCCCAGAAGCTTGGGTTTTACAATTTATGTCAAGCCCATAAACTTCATCTGATGGATGAGCCATATACTTTCCAGGAAAAAAGAGTTGATTTAAAAAAATTGTCATTTTGGTTGCTTGCAATGAAAATTGCGTTTGTGACTAGAATGACGCACACGTGGATTTCTCGGGAACCGTGTGAGCGTCACACAGGGCCCTTACAATTCTCATTTTCATTGCTAACATTAGACATATGTTGTAATGTTCTCGTCTTAAAGGCACGTGTTGTCATCCCAATATAGTGTGAGCCACAGGAGCATGTGACCATATACACTGTACACTACCCCGTGGTCTCAGAATTCATAAATGCACCAATGTGGAATTCCATCTCATCTCTCGCATCCCAGAATGTCTTTGTTTGATGTACAAATAGGCAGACCTTTGCACTTCCCACACCGGTGCATCCCTTTCGGGGGTGTAACAGCTGACAGCCAGTTTAATCTTTCCTCAGCCACTTTTTTACTTTGAAATAATTCTGAATGGACTAGATTGTCCTTCAGGTTCTGAACTCTCCTTGCCATTACCGTGGGAAACAGTTCCACAATTTCGGCAATGTCAGGTGATGCCATCAAAATGGGCCAAAGCCTGAACAGGCAATCTCTTAAAGAGACACTGAAGCGAGTAAAAAACTCGCTTCTTCTCTTATATTCAGCAGGGGCATGTGTGCCCCTGCTAAACCGCCGCTATCCCGCCGCACAACGGGGGTCTCTTACCCCCCAATTCCCCCCCTGCAAAATCTACGACCAATTTGGTCGTAGATTTTGCTTCTCGTAGAGGCAGGGCTAACGGCTGCAACCCTGCCTCACAGCGCGTTTATTAGCGGCGCATCGCCGCCTCTTCCCCGCCCCTCTCAGTGAAGGAAGACTGAGAGGGGCGGGGAGAGGCGGAGATACGCGCTGACAGACGCGCATGAGGCAGGGCTGCAGCAGTTAGCCCTGCCTCAATGCGGAAGAGATCCCCGGCGAGGACGGAGGGGATTTGGGGGGTAAGGGACCCCCGTTGTGCGGCACGATTGCGGCGGTTTAGCAGGGGCACACATGCCCCTGCTGAATATAAGAGAAGAAGAGAGTTTTATACACGCTTCAGATTCTCTTTAAGGAGTTCCAATGGGAGCCAAATTGTGTTACAGTCCCCTCTTTTCTGGCAGCATTTGATCCATCGCTTCCACCTTCAGCGACAAGAGCCTCACGATCACGGTCCCTAGCCTTTTGCAGACATTTGGGATGCATTAAAAGGGAAATAAAAACTCGAGATGCTAGCATAATATTGCCCCTGTTTAACTCTCTAGTAAGGCCACATCTGGAATATGGAATTCAGTTCTAGGCACCACATTACAAAAAAGATATTGCAGTTTTAGAGCAGGTGCAGAGACGAGCAACAAAATTGATGCGTGGGATGGAAGGTCTCACTTATCGAGAAAGGTTAGATAAACTGGGTTTATTTAGTCTAGAGAAAAGACGCCTTAGAGGGGATCTAATTAACATGTATAAATACATCAGAGGGCAATATAATACCTTGGCGGATGAGCTTTTTGTCCCTAGGCCTTCTCAAAGGACTAGAGGACATGATCTGCGCATGGAGGAAAAACGTTTTAACCATTTATTTAGGAAAGGGTTCTTTACAGTAAGAGTGATTAAGATGTGGAATGCATTGCCACAGGAAGTCGTTATGGCAAACTCTATACCTGCATTTAAAGGGGGCTTAGATGCTTTCCTTGCGTTGAAAGACATCCATGGCTACAATTACTAGGTAATGCCTAATGATGTTGATCCAGGGATTTTATCTGATTGCCATCTGGATTCGGGAAGGAATTTTTCCCTTTAGGGGCTAATTGGACCATGCCTTGTAAGGGTTTTTTCGCCTTCCTCTGGATCAACAGGGATATGTGAGGGAGCAGGCTGGTGTTGTACTTTATACTGGTTGAACTCGATGGACGTATGTCTTTTTTCAACCAAAATAACTATGTAACTATGTAACTATGTGATGGCTGGTGGCATGAAGAATGGTGTTTTCGGCCGTTTGCTTCCTATACGTGGAGCTTACTAAACTTCCCTCCCTGACCGCAATTTTTAGGTCCAGGAAGGGCAGCCCACCAGCATCACATGCATAGGTCCATTTTTTATTTTTATCATTTGCATTTAATATATCCATAAATACTTCCAACTCGGCCTTAGTAACATCCCACACCACCAGCACATCATCTATAAATCTTATCCAGAGGGCAACATGGCACCGGAACATATCCATAACATACACGTCTCGTATCTCCCAGTAACCCAGGTAGAGACATGCATATGCCGGCGCACATGCCGCCCCCATTGATGTCCCTGGCACCTGGTGATAAAACCTGCCACCAAATACAAAAAAGTTTTTCATCAGCACCAGTTGCAGCATGTCAATCAAAAAATGGTTATGCTCAGGTAGACCTGGATAGGCCTCCCTCAAAAAGAAGGATTCAACGTCTATCCCCACTAGGAGGGCCCCCGGAGGAAAAATGACATCCAAGATGACCCTGAGGACATCTTTTATATCCTGCACATAGGATGGAAGACCCTGGACCAGGCCCCTCAACTTTCTGTCCACAAACTGTCCAATCTTCTCCGAGGACCCCACACTCCTGAAATAATCGAATGGGCCAGGGGTCGTTCCCTATTTTTATGCAACTTTGGGATAAGGTAAAATGTTTGTCTTATATATCAGACACTACCTGCCTGGCGTTCTATTAAGATCGCCAGGCAGGCTGCGGGAGGGTTTTTTTTTTAATAAAAAAAAAACTATTTCATGCAGCCAACTGAAAGTTGGCTGCATGAAAGCCCACTAGAGGGCGCTCCGGAGGCGATCTTCCGATCGCCTCCGGCGCCCAGAATAAACAAGGAAGGCCGCAATGAGCGGCCTTCCTTGTTTCGCTTATATCGTCGCCATAGCGACGAGCGGAGTGACGTCATCGACGTCAGCCGACGTCGTGACGTCAGCCGCCTCCGATCCAGCCCTTAGCGCTGGCCGGAACTTTTTGTTCCGGCTGCGCAGGGCTCAGGCGGCTAGGGGGGCCCTCTTTCGCCGCTGCTCGCGGCGAATCGCCGCAGAGCGGCGGCGATCAGGCAGCACACGCGGCTGGCAAAGTGCCGGCTGCGTGTGCTGCTTTTTATTTCAGCCAAATCGGCCCAGCAGGGCCTGAGCGGCAGCCTCCGGCGGTACTGGACGAGCTGAGCTCGTCCAGACCGCCCAGCAGGTTAAATACTCAAACTCGGACTTAGACATTAGGCCTTGAAAGAGCGCCTTCTCTAAGCTGTCATTGATCTCATCAATCAAGGGGGGAAATGGGCCCTTCCCGAGACATCTATCATCTCGCAGATGGCGATACACCTCTTCTAGATAGTCTTCTTCTTCTCCAAGGGACCACATTTCCCCCTTGTCACTAGGCTTGATTACAATTCCTTTAGAATCTCTAGCCACTCTTCCTTGGACAGATTGTGTGCAGCTTTGGGATCCAGGTCCAGGGTCTTTAACTCCTTATTAAACGTCTCCAAGAAGACAGAAAGGTATTTGTTTGAACCAATGGGTGGCATGAACATCAAATTTTTCTTTAACCCAGTCGTAGGTATAGAGTCACTATTGGAAGGTTTCTTCTCTGTTCCCTCTTCTTCCAATGATATTTCCATATTTCCTTCATCCCATAAGCTATTCAATGCTATCAACGCATCCCTCTCACTTAATTCCAAGCACTGGCAGCTTTTCCCACTATTCGCCTCTTTCCCCCATTGACTGACCATCCTCATACATTAATTTTAACATAACCCATCTCATAAATAAGAGAACATCTTTATAGATAGTGAATTCATCACCTTTCTGTACTGGAGCAAAATGTAGGCCTTTCAACAAGAGGGAGACATGACGTGGTTCAAGCTTTAAATCAGTGAGGTTAACAGCACTGACTGTCCTCGTTCTCCTTGTTCTGACTGCATCCTCTCCTCGGTTCCTCTCTTACTTTCTCTTTTACTTCTTTTTCCTTCTGATCCCTCCCCTTGGTGCCTTTGCCTGAACCTTTTCCTCTATCCTGGTTGTCGCTTTGTCTTCCCCATCTCCCTCCTCTAAAAAATTGACCTGCTTCAAACTTACCTCATCTCCTGTTTCCTCAGAATTCGTCCTCCATTACAATCTACCTTATCCTGGGGTGCTTCAGGAGGAGGGCGTCTCAGTTGACTTCCACTACCCCTTCTTTTTGATCTAGAGTGTCCCCGCTTTGGCTTTAAGGATGGATCGAATGCTGCCTCCAGATTCCATTCCAGCACATCTTTTTGAAATTTAGTCTGCTTCATCTTCTTGAAATTTAGTCTGCTTCATCTTCTTAATAGTATATTGGGCCTGCTCTATGTTCAACTTTAAGTTGTTATTTAATTAAAAAAAAAATCAAGGTTATCTTTATATGCATCCAGCTGAGTCCCACTTTTTTCAACCAATTCTGACTAGTTCTTCTAGCTGCAATTTGTCCTCCTCTATAAAGAGTTCTAATATCTGTAAACCTCTCTTCAAGCAGTCCTCTCGCCATATTTTTTTAACCTTTCCGCTTGCAGGTTTTCAGCTGGTGCTATTCGCTCACAAATCCCATAAGGAATGACCTTGGCTTTATTGTAGGACTACAAAAAAGAGATGTTCCACTTCCTCTTTAAGTGTTTCTCCATCACATTGCAATGTCCCCTGAGCAACTGCCATCATGCTTCCTTTTTAATGCTTGTTTTGCTGGAGCCATTTGCCTCTGGCTTTGAAAAGGCCAATTCTATTTCTTGTTCAAAAGTATCAGGTAGTCTAAATGCCATTTTTAACTCGTATTCACTCCCCCGACAATAGATATAATAGTAATCAAGCACACATGAACTGAATTACCAGGAAATCTGGGTCCACCAGAAAGCATCTAATTTATACCATAATAGGTAAAACAAAGGGACTACAGAGAAAAAACGGTTTTAAAAAGCCTGAAAAGTTACCAAAAACATCCACTAATAGTAGTCCTCAAAAGGATTGGGGCTAGTGCATAAGGTAGAATCAAGAATAAGGTATAAGGTACTCGGAGCAATTGCTCTCCTTAGACCTCTAAGCATAGTCCCAAACCTGGGCCCTAAACTCAATCACTAGACCTATAAACAACCAGAAGAAAAAAGCTCAAAAGGGCCTCAGAAAATGCCAAAAAGTAGATGCTTTATTGTAGACAAAAAAATCACGAGTAATCAAAACAAAATTAAAATAATACTAAAAACACAGAGTCCAGGGGGCGTGGTAAACATGGCGACCTGAGCAGACGTGCTGTGGGGAGCTCCGCTGCCTGGCTTTATTTCATTCGCTCACTGCTGCTTGAACACGGCAAAATACCCTCTAGAAAGTATCGTACGGTGTTGGGCATATCTTTGTTCGCAAACTGGGTGACTGGAGTGCTCCCCCGCCAGAGGGAATTGCAGAAGTCGGCCCCGCTTCCCCTGACTGGGACGATATTGCAGGCCCTGCCCGAGACTAACAGCCATCTGTGCGCTATCACCCATACGAGAGTACAGCTATGTCTCAGCGCAATAAGCAGACCAACAAGGAGAAAGGCGACAAGAACAAGCACACTGAGCAATCAGTGGCAACTCCATTCACATCAAAACCGAAGCCCAAAACCCAAGAGACGGACTCCAATATGGCGGAGGAAGAACAGGAGCCGCTTCTATCATACGTGCACACTATTATGGAAGCCATACAAGCTTGCCAAACCACTTTTACCTTGCAGATCGACCACGTTGATGCGGGCCTGGGCTTGTTGCGGCAAAATATGGCTACTATTCGTGAGAGAGTATCTGCAGTGGAGAGACGCACCTCTGACACCGAAGACACGGTGCAAGCACATGGCGCCGATATCCCTGCAATGCAACAGAGAATCAAAAGCCTAGAGGAAAAGTCGCTGGATTCGGAGAACAGGAACAGGCGCAATAATCTGTGTCTTCTTGGTCTTCCAGAGAGCAGCAAAGGGACGGATGTAGACAAATAGATGAAGAAAAATGGAAGCTGGCACTGCTGCAGGTGGTCAATTTAATGTCGTAATATAGTAGGTACAAACGTGCAATAGTGTAACAAACATGCAAGTTACAAATGATGAAGCACATACCCTGTTAGAAGAGGCATAGGTGGTGGTGGGTGCTGGGCACTGATGCCTGACGGCCGTTTCGCGCTAAGCAGCGCTTCTACGGAGGCTACAAGCATGTGGGCAATGGCTTCTGGTTATATATCGTCCAGAGCCAGCGTGTGACGTCACTTCCGTTGGTAGCGCCGCCCATACTTCCGCAATGTATGCGCGTACGCATTGACGCATGCACGTCACCGCACATGCGTCACATGCGTACAAAAATCTGCATAGCGCCACAAATGTACGCATGTCAAATGGATGCACGCGTACTGCATTATTATGCATGGCGTATGCGGAAAATTGGTTGCATTAAAGGGAGAGGTTCTCCCTCTAGTGGTCAAAAAGTAGATGGCACTCTATCCAGCCACATCCACACCTCAGGCTAAGGAAAAGAGGGAAAAACAAGGAGGGAAAGAATTAGGGAGAAGGAACAAGATGGTGAATGGTAGGATCAGGAGACCTGAATACAAAGAAGAAGAGTGAGTTACCCTTAGTGTCGATGTGATTGAACAGTGTTTATTCAAATCTTTGGTGGACATACTTAGGCAAAAGCCTTATTTGTGCTTTGCGCTAGGTGCAGGAAAGAACATGGAGGGCAAAAAATAGAAGGGACAGTAAAATTGCCCACGTCCCTAGGTGAGCATGCACCTGGGGCTGAGCAAACATGGATAAGATAAGGGATTGGGTGAATCAGTGGATTTGTACCACGTTCATTAATAAAGACAGCAAAAAGAACCATTAAACATAATGAACTGGATAGTACATGTATGACTGCAAAAGGCAAAAGGAGTCTAGGGGTCCAAAAAGCAAGATAAATCAGTATAGTCATTGAGACCTAAAGGTCCCATAGCCTCTGACTGTAGGATTAGCATTGCCTCTTCCCTTTTTAAGCGTTTTTCCCTGTCTCCGCCCCTAGACAGAGGCGGGACATGGATGATTCCTGCAAACCTCAATTTCGTGGGATCATTTCCATGGCTTTCTTGCATATGTTGAATCACCCTTGGGGAACCCTTTCCAGACTTCAATTAATTAAAATGCTCCCTAAATCGTTCATTAATAGATCTTGTAGTCTCCCCTATATAGAACCTTCCGCAGGGGCACCACATTGTGTACACAGCATATCGTGTTTGGCAAGTAAAAAACGACCGCACAGTGCGTCGAAGTGGGCCAATATGAAATTGGCAACCCACCATCATCTGGCAGCACGACTTGCAGTGGCCACACCTGTGGTTCCCCTTGGGCCCCCCCTCCCGCAACCAATCGCTTCCACTTGTCGATCTAAACTCGCTTCTGCTTATTATGGAGCCTATCGTGGGTGATCTTCTAAATGAAAAAAGGGGTCCTTCGGCCACAATAGGTTTTAAGATAGGGTCCCTAGTCAGGATGTCCCAATTTCTTTGAATCACTTTCTTTACATGGTCGGCCATGTTTGTGTAACCAAACGAAAAAGGAATCCTTTGTTGCATAGAAGAGTTTGTTGATTTCCTCCTCAAAAGATCTGATCTTGACTTATGATTGGTTTTGATAAAGGCCTCTTGAATCTCTTGTTCTTTGTATCCTCTAGCTAACAACCTCACTCCCAATTCCTCAGATTGATGGCGGAAATCCGCATCATTGGCATTGTTGCGGCGTAACCTGAGGAACTGGGAATAGGGCAGGGTCCGGGTTACATGGGCAGGATGAAAACTTGATTTGTGTAAAACTGCATTGCTCGCTGTAGGCTTTCGATATCGTTTGGGTATTAAACTATCTCCTCTGACTACCAGCTCAAGGTCAAGAAAGGCAATTTTTTCCAAATGGACAACAGCTGTAAAAGCCATATTAATAAGATTACAATTAATATAAGATAGAAAATCAAAAAAGGATTCACGAGTCCCGGACCAGAAGACCAGGATGTCGTCCACATACCTAGACCACATCCTGAGACCTGCCCTAAATGGGTTGTCCTCTGAATGTATAAAGAGTTCTTCCCACCATGCAAGAAAAATATTGGCATAGGTGCAAGAGACCGCCGTTCCCATGGCCGTCCCCGACACCTGCCAAAACCATTTTCTATCAAACAAAAAAGCATTGTGGGTCAATACAAAGCAGAGGCAATCACAGATAAAGTCTTTACGTACCGTAGTCATATCAGTTTTATCTAAAAAATGGCGGACGGCAATTATGCCCAAAGAATGTGGTATACGGCTGTAAAGACTTTCGACGTCAATGGTGGCCAAAAGGTCACCCGTTTGCCATTTCAAGCCCTCAAGGCCCCTGAGCACGTCCATGGTGTCCCAGAGGTGAGAGGGTATCTCCTCCAGGAGAGGCCTCAGGACGTGGTCCAGATACCTGGACAACCTCTCCGTGGTCGACCCCATGCCAGAGACAATGGGCCGACCAGGAGGGCTGGTCCGGGACTTGTGAACCTTGGGTATATGATACCAAATGGGTTTGGTGGGATGGGAAGGAATAAGGCCACTCGCTAACGCTGGGGGTAGAGCTCCCATTTCCACTCCCTTCCTCAGAAGGGATCGTAATTGGTCTAGAAAGCGGTTGGTGGGATCTCCTGTTAGGGGTTGGTATATTGTCTTGTCTTTCAACTGCCTCAAGGCTTCTTCGCGGTATTGTTGCGCAGACATAACCTCAATAGTCCCGCCTTTGTCTGCTCTTTTAATTTGTAAATCCGGTCTCGACCGTAACCATTTAAGTGCATGTTTTTCTTTGTCTGTAATGTTACCCGTCGCCTTGGGATATAACTCCGCCTTGAGTTCGCGTTCGACCACTTTCTGAAAAATGTCCAGACTGGATCCTGGTTGGACTTGGAATGGTGCTAACGATTTGCAAGGTTTAAATCTAGAGAGTTCCGGTATCACTGAAACTTCATTGCTATTGACTTCATTTAATGTGCTATCTTCCAGTTCACACAGGAGTTCAAAATTCTTGAGATCCTGCTCGTTCCATACAATCTGAGGACTGAAGCCTAAAGGGCCCACCTGTGAATTACCCCACCCCATATTTTCCGACTTGGCATCTATCAACTTGCGTTTGGCGAAATGCAATTGTATGTTAAGACGTCTAATGTTCTTATAGAGGTCTACTTTAAAGTTGGAAAAATCAAAATTGGTACTTAAAGAAAAGTTTAGGCCCTTCTGGAGTAGGGATATAGTGCCCTCAGGGAGATCCTCCTTGGAGAGGTTCAAGATCTCCAAAGGCTCCGGTGTTCTTCCTGTTAATTTTAATGCTTTTTCCGTTTCGGGTCCCTCAAGGGCTTCCTGTCCTCCCAAGTCAGATGCTTCCCTTTTCTTTTTTGCTTTTGTCTTTGTCTTACCCCTTCCCCTCCTTGTGCGCCGCCTAAAGGGCGGTCCGATTTAACTGTATTAGGGTCAGATGGGTTAGCAGGTTTGGTGTCATCCTCACTGGCCTCAGTCTTGGTTGTCCAATGTCCCTTGCCCTTTCTAGGAACCCCTCGTCTGACTCCTCTCTGCCAGGAGAAGAATCTTTTGAGTGCGTAGTCCTCTTTGTCCCGTTGGAATTTCCTTAATTTACGTTCTTTAATGGTATCTTGTACTACAGAACACTTTTTATCAATTCTTTTCAATACTTTTGTGTATTGGGATTTCTCAACCAGACTTTCGTATTGATTTTTAATCTTATCGATCTCCTTGAGGGTTTTTCTGTGCTCCTCTTTAGACCGTTCCAGGACGATATCTTGTAGATTTGCCGCATGCAGCAAATATGCATCTTTCCATTTTGTCACAAATTTCTCATCGTCTTGGTATTCAGAGGGTTCTACGTATCTACGGAAACCTCTTGCTGTCATCTGGTCATCTTTATATTGTTGGAGCGTGGTCACCGTCCAGAATAGCTTCACCTCTTTCTCACTTAATCTTTCCAAGTTTGTTTCTATAACCCTAGCACCCACCGTTTTGTTAGATTTTGTGGTATTAGCAGACGTTTTGAAGAAGTTTTTAACGTCGTTTCTACCTTCCTCTACTGTCATGCATGACTGCTCCTCCTCACTTGGAGAGGAATCTTCATCCGAGTCGGTATATAGTACACAGTCCTGTCCGGACACTGTCGACATTCCTGTGTGCTCAAACCTATAGAAGTTGATTAAGAAGTAAAGGGAAGCAGAAGGTTGGCACTACAGGTTAACACCACTCAATGCAGATCATGCAGTAGACACGTGAGGGCCTTTTCAAATGTGCCTACTCCTTGTTTCCTGGACACCCACTGATGCGTGCTCAAGCTGACAATGATGCAGACAAATAGATGAAGAAAAATGGAAGCTGGCACTGCTGCAGGTGGTCAATTTAATGTCGTAATATAGTAGGTACAAACGTGCAATAGTGTAACAAACATGCAAGTTACAAATGATGAAGCACATACCCTGTGAGAAGAGGCATAGGTGGTGGTGGGTGCTGGGCACTGATGCCTGACGGCCGTTTCGCGCTAAACAGCGCTTCTACGGAGGCTACAAGCATGTGGGCAATGGCTTCTGGTTATATATCGTCCAGAGCCAGTGTGTGACGTCACTTCCGTTGGTCCATTTGACATGCGTACATTTGTGGCGCTATGCGGATTTTTGTACGCATGTGCGGTGACGTGCATGCGTCAATGCGTACGCGCATACATTGCGGAAGTATGGGTGGCGCTACCAACGGAAGTGACGTCACACGCTGGCTCTGGACGATATATAACCAGAAGCCATTGCCCACATGCTTGTAGCCTCCGTAGAAGCGCTGTTTAGCGCGAAACGGCCGTCAGGCATCAGTGCCCAGCACCCACCACCACCTATGCCTCTTCTCACAGGGTATGTGCTTCATCATTTGTAACTTGCATGTTTGTTACACTATTGCACGTTTGTACCTACTATATTACGACATTAAATTGACCACCTGCAGCAGTGCCAGCTTCCATTTTTCTTCATCTATTTGTCTGCATCATTGTCAGCTTGAGCACGCATCAGTGGGTGTCCAGGAAACAAGGAGGAGGCACATTTGAAAAGGCCCTCACGTGTCTACTGCATGATCTGCATTGAGTGGTGTTAACCTGTAGTGCCAACCTTCTGCTTCCCTTTACTTCTTAAAGGGACGGATGTACGTGATTTCGTGGAAAAGTTAGAAGAGTCGCCTTCTCCCGAAGGATTCCTTTTCCCCGCTCTTTGTGAACGAGAGGGCCCATAGGGTCACTAACAAGAAGAACCCACCGGGAGCACCACCTCATGCCTTAATATTTAAGATCCTAAACTTTAAAGGGACTCCGAGCTCTGGCTAAAATAAAAATTTTCACTTACCAGCGGCTTTCTGCAGCCCAGTGCTGGTCGGGACGTCCCACGCCGGCCTCCTGGCTCTTCTCCCCACGGCTGTCCATATAGGGCTGTCCGGCGGCTCCCCGGGCGACACTGGACGAGTGTCGGGGCTCCTTCTTCCGCAAACCTCATCAATGACGTCACACGCCGGCCGCCTCGTGTTATCACGGCGGCCGGCGTGACAGCACGGCGCATGCACGATTAAATCGCGCATGCGCTGTACTGTCACGCCAGCCGCCGTGATGACGCGAGGCGGCCGGCGTGCGACGTCATTGATGAGGTTTGCGGAAGAAGGAGCCCTGACACTCGGGCAGTGTCGCCCGGGGAGCCACCGGACAGCCCTATATGGACAGCCGTGGGGAGAAGAGCCAGGAGGCCGGCGTGGGACGTCCCGACCAGCACTGGGCTGCAGAAAGCCCCTGGTAAGTGAACATTTTTATTATAGCCAGAGCTCGGAGTCCCTTTAAAGAGAATCTGTATTGTTTAAATCACACAAAAGTAAACATACCAGTGCGTTAGGGGACATCTCCTATTACCCTTTGTCACAATTTCGCCGCTCCTCGCCGCATTAAAAGTGGTTAAAAACAGTTTTAAAAAGTTTGTTTATAAACAAACAAAATGGCCACCAAAACAGGAAGTAGATTGATGTACAGTATGTCCACACATAGAAAATACATCCATACACAAGCAGGCTGTATACAGCCTTCCTTTTGAATCTCAAGAGATCATTTGTGTGTTTCTTTCCCCCTGCAGCTATCTTCCACTGAAGTGTCAGGCTGTTTCTTCTTGCAGAGTGCAGACAGCTCTGCCTGTATGTAATTCCTCTGTATGTGAAAGCCCAGCCAGCTCAGAGGAGGATTTATCCAGCTTGTAAAAGATAAGAGAGAAGAAAGAAGCTGCTCTAATCTATATAATACACAGGCAGTGTGCAGAGAGAGTCCTGGATGGGGGAGATGCACAGGGCCGGCCCTAGACTTTTTGCCGCCTGAGGCAAAATTAGAAAAAATCGCCCCCCCCCAGCCGTGGGGGGGGGGGGGCTGAGCTGGAGGGGTAGCTGGCAGAAAGGGGGTATTGGGCCTAGCGGCGGGGTGGGTGGTTGGACCCCCCCTCCCTCGCCTGGGTCCCCCGATCTGCGCTCCTCCTCCAGCGTAAAGTACCAGCCAGCGCAGAGGAGTCACTAGGGTTGGCGTCACCCGGTGCGGAAATACATGGCGTCACACACCCCCCCCCCCCCAAAAAAAAAAACCACATCCAATACCAGACCAAATGAGCATGGCTATATTGTGCAGGCGCACGTTTGGCCATGCATAGTAGCACACTATGAAGATTTACACTGGCAGACTTTCTCCTGACATACCCAACAGGTAGATTCCTCTCTGATCATCATCTGATCAGAGATGGATCTATCACTGACACACACTATACATTGCTTTTCAATAAATAGCATGAAGTCTATTAAAGATCCACTGCCACCGCTCCCCCAGGTGTCTCTCCTGCTAATGCTGCACACCCAGGGGCCCTATGCAGAGTATTAGTGCAGCAAAGGACTCTAACTCACCTCTTCAGCCAGCGTGCTCCCTCCTCTGTGCTGCTGTCATCTCCTGATGCCTGTAGTGACCCGCTGAGAGCATTTACACACAACATCAGTTCACGGGTCACTATGGGCACCGGGAGATGACAGCAACGAGAAGGAAGCACCCTGGGAGGAGGGGTGAGTGAAAACGCTTTGCTGCACTAATACTCTGCATACCAAAAATGCTAAAAGTCGATGTACAGTGTGTGGCAGTAATAGATCCATCTCTGATCAGATGTCGATCAGAGAAGAATCTGTTGGGCACATCGGGAGAATGTCTGCCAGTGTATGGGGCAGGGTTTAGAGACTGTCATAAAGGCAGGAGGAACAGAAAGGTCTAAGTGGTAGTGTGCTGTTTCTTTGCAGCATTATATTACTAGAGGTGCTGCATTGCTCTGTGTTAGGTTTAGCTTCAAACCTGGCCTGCAACACAATTCAGTGCACATAGTATAATGGGGGAGAGGGTGGACTGGCTGCCTCTGCAGAGTGTTTCTGCCTGGGGGAGAGAGGCTGTGATTGCAGGGGGTGAACTGGATGTTTCTATTTACTGCTGTGTTCAGAGACCCTGCGTTTCCTATCCCTTCCACTCTGCAGTGCTCACCCGCTCAGATCCAGCTTCAGAAGCTGCTGCGTTCCCCAAACTTCATCAATCAATCGGGACAGGAGCAGAGTTAACACGGAACAGCTTCACTTGTTGCATAGCAATGCAGACGCTACCCATTAGCCCCAGTCACGTGCTCAGGTCAGAGCAGCTCAATACAGCTGTCTGCAGGGGGAAGTAAACGCAGATCTGCTGTAAGGTACATGAGCTGGCAACTGCAGAACTAGCTGGGGAGTGCAGATTTTACCTCTCCCAGCAGTAATAAAAGTACAAAGCCATAATTTTCAGGGGAGTGTCAAAACACAGCTCTGCTGCAACAGAACCTGGTGTCACCCCCTCTGATAGTGGAATGGTGGAACCCTGGTGCGGATCGCACCCCACGCACCTGGCTAGCTACGCTAGTGAGCCAGCGTGCATATGTTGAAGAGGCAACGGGCGGTGGAATCACTCACCTTTTCCATCGTGCGCTCCACTGACGTCACTTCCTGCAAGGCCGTCCACTTACAATACAGTGGGCGGCGTTGCCGGAAGTGACGTCAGTGGAGCACGCGATGGAACGCGGAAGAGGTGAGTGATTCCCCCGCCCGTTGCCTCTTCGTTCGTCATATGCACGCTGGCTGGTACTTTACGCTGGAGGAGGAGCGCAGATCGGGGGACCCAGGCGAGGGAGGGGGGGTCCGACCCCCCTCCCTGCCACTAGGCCCAATACCCCCTTTCTGCCCGCTACCCCTCCAGCTCGGCGGGCGGCCCCAGCGTCCATGGAGAGGCGGGTGCCGCCCCCCAGATTTGCCGCCTGAGGCAAATGTTTCACCCCGCCTCATGAGCGGGCCGGCCCTGGTGCATCACAGAACCACAACACTGAAGAACTTGGCAGCCTTCCAGACACAGGCTGACAAGTCTGACAAGAGAGAGATAAGTTGATTTATTACAGAGATGGTGATAGTAGAACGTGCTGCAGTCAGCCAGAACACATTAGAATAGCTTTTGGAACTTGTAGGATGATGAAAAACAGGATGCAATTTTTGTTACGGAGTCTCTTTAAGGATCGGGACAATATCCTCGCAGCTTCAAGGAAGGCAGGAGATCTAATTTTTGAACATCAACGTGTGATGCTGTTTCCAGACTTCAGTGCGGAGACGCAAAAACAACGCCGATCATTTGCACAAGTCAAGGCTAAGCTAACATATGCGATGCTATTCCCGGCGAAACTTAGAGTCCAGTCGGGCGATGCAACAAAGTTTTTTGAAACCCCTGAAGACGCCATGACCTGGATAGAATCTTTGCCTCTACTTCCAAGTTAACTGCTCTACATTTTATTGTTCTTGAACTGTAAGTAAAAGTGCCATTTGTACGCTGCTATTTACCGGTCCTGAGGCTATCTCTATATGGTGATTCCTTATATTACAACCTTGCTCCTGTTATTCTGCCCTTAAAGCATGAACATGTGCTTTTATTCCAACATCTAAGACATGCACCATGGAGCCTCAAGGGACCGCAACTTGGTATCGGCACTGTTGGCGGGAACTGTTTATATGCTATTCTACTCTGTTCCGCGGTTATTTCACAGTTCTGAGACTGCTATTCCTATGCTAGTGTGAGAAAACGCGGAAAAGCTGCCACCTGTGCCAAGAGCAAGGCGGCTGACTCCGTGTCCAACGCGGCGGTTTGCACGCATAGACACGTGTCTGGTAGTATGGTGGAATGCGGAAAAGCCACCGCATGTCCTGACAGCAAAGTGGCTGTTTCCGCGTCCAACACGGCGGTTTGCATGCAGCAGCGTGCGCTTGGTGTGGCTGGGTCTGTTAGTGCACATAGGCAGATGGAGAGCTACGCGCGCGGGCCTGAACTCAGGACCTTTATACCAGCAGGGGAAGTGTCAGCTGATCAGGAAGATCAGCTGATTCCTGCAGGACTCATGATTGGCTGAATGGCTTGGGCGGGGCGGCAGAGTCCAGCAACTATATATTCTGCTGCTTGTCAGTTGCTGGTTGTCTGCCATTGCTAACACTTACGTGAAGGCACTCAGACCATAGTCAGATCCTTACAGTGTGTTTGAACTAGGTGGACCTAGGAATTCACACTTAGCCAGTTTCTGTTGATAGCTCAAAATACTAATTGCATTGTATTATTTGTTAGACTAGTTCCAGGGTGTTGATGATCACGGAACTCACACCCAAGACTAGGGAACTGTATTGTCTTTGTGTTATATTCCAGACTAGTTCCAGGGTGTTGATGATCACGGAACTCACACCCAAGACTAGGGAATTGTATTATCATTTATGTTATACTCCAGACTAGTTCCAGGGTGTTGATGATCACGGAACCCATACCCAAGACTAGGGAATTGTATTATCATTTATGTTATGCTCCAGACTAGTTCCAGGGTGTTGTGAATACGGACCTCACACCCAAGACTAGGATTGTGCTACTACTGTACTACGTTAGCCCAGTTCAGGGCAAGACCTTATATTAGCAGCAGGGCCTCCTGCAACCCCAGCCTCGGTCCCTCGCTCAGGGGTCCACAGGCTACAGGAATATCACCCACAGTCAGGGGTGAATTCCTCAGGAGTCAGGCCGCCAGCTCCTCTGGTGGTCTTCACTCAAAGTTCTTACTGTTGCACCAAACACTTACACTTTCTCAGGTGTCTATATCTGCTTATATGATTACATCTACATCACAACATCTGGATTCTTGAGCAACTGCCATCATGTTTCCTTTTTAATGCTCGTTTTGCTGGAGCCATTTGCCTCTGGCTTTGAAAAGGCCAATTCTATTTCTTGTTCAAAAGTATCAGGTAGTCTAAATGCCATTTTTCACTCGTATTCACTCCCCCGACAATAGATATAATAGTAATCAAGCACACATGAACTGAATTACCAGGAAATCTGGCTCCACCAGAAAGCATCTAATTTATACCATAATAGGCAAAACAAAGGGACTACAGAGAAAAAAACGGTTTTAAAAAGCCTGAAAAGTTACCAAAAACATCCACTAATAGTAGTCCTCAAAAGGATTGGGGCTAGTGTATAAGGTAGAATCAAGAATAAGGTATAAGGTACTCGGAGCAATTGCTCTCCTTAGACCTCTAAGCATAGGCAAGAGATCTAATTTTTGAACATCAACGTGTGATGCTGTTTCCAGACTTCAGTGCGGAGACGCAAAAACAATGCCGATCGTTTGCACAAGTCAAGGCTAAGGCCCCGTTCACACCTGCGGTTGTCTGCCAAACGGACCGGATGACCTGACCGGATCCGGACCGGATCCGGATCGGAACCGTACGGTTCTGATCCGGATCCGATCCGGATCCGGTCAGGTTGCATCAGGTGTTCATCAGGATGCGATCCGGATCCGTTTGGCAAAAGTTACGTAAAAAACAAAAAAAATGTTGGGGTCTGGGAGGTCAGCAGAAGGGGGACCTGTGGAATCAGGCCCTCCGCTGTTTAGCACTCACCTCCACCTCCAACATGCTGCCAACATCTCCAGCTCGTGCTGCTCCACTCCAAAATGCTTGCCCATGTGTCCCCGATCCAATATCGCCGCAACAATCCTCATAGGAAGTGGGGTAGAACATCCGGATTTTTAGCCAGTGTGTTGTGCGCTATCCGGTTCTCATTGATTTGTATTGGCCGGATGGTGCAGTCCGGCTCCGCCCCGGATACGGCTGCCGGAGGAGCCGGACCAAAAAATAGCGCATGTTGGAACGGACGCCGGAGTCCGGATCCGGTCCGGCTCCGGTCCGGACGAAACGGACGCATGTGAACGGTGGCATAGACTTTACATTGCTATGCCGTGCGTCCGTTTCGTCCGTTCCGCATGCGGTGCGGCTCCGGCACGGCGATTCCGGATAGCCACCGCTAATGTGAACCGGGCCTAAGCTAACATATGCGATGCTATTCCCGGCGAAACTTAGAGTCCAGTCGGGCGGTGCAACAAAGTTTTTTGAAACCCCTGAAGACGCCATGACCTGGATAGAATCTTTGCCTCTACTTCCAAGTTAACTGCTCTACATTTTATTGTTCTTGAACTGTAAGTAAAAGTGCCATTTGTACGCTGCTATTTACCGGTCCTGAGGCTATCTCTATATGGCGATTCCTTATATTACAACCTTGCTCCTGTTATTCTGCCCTTAACAGAGCATGAACATGTGCTTTTATTCCAACATCTAAGACATGTACTATGGAGCCTCAAGAGACCGCAACTTGTTATCGGCACTGTTGGCGGGAACTGTTTATATGCTATTCTATGCAGTTCCGCGGTTATTTCACAGTTCTGAGACTGCTATTCCTATGCTAGTAGTTGCTTGTCGTTATATCTGCTTATATGATTACATCTACATCACAACATCTGGATTCTTGTCGTGTCGGACTCGCACAAACTAACGGGGTCTTCCCTGTTGTTACCCTCTCATACAATTTACTTTAATATGTCCTCCTTGCATAGTCTTACTAGTACAAAGTCATGTCTTCCACTTAAAATGATGTTATTATTGTTTTGTGTTATCCACTTTCGGGATATATATATATATACATATATACAATGTCCTGGGCTGATTTTCTTGGGGTCGGCTTATGATTTAACAAGATGATGCTATTTCTTAATTGCAGGTGCTCTCCATATACTATGGTATACAACAGCCGTTAGATAACTACATTTAAATGTGCTGCCATTTTCATAAGACACGCACTCGCGCCGTTTTCTAGTAATGGCTGTTTGCATCCTATGTATTCACCGAAGACATGTTTCTCCCCAGACCATATAATACGTCCTGGGAATAGCAGCCCCTCTGGATCAGCTCAGGACGACGCTTCTAATGTTGCTTAATGTTGTCTAGTTAACTTGTGGACAGCCAATACAGTATATAGCAAACTACAGCTAAGTCTTTGGCTCTAGCACGCTGACTAAAAATACATGCCGAACGTATGTTATATATATTTGTGGCTATGACTCAGTCACGGGGTACATCTTAAACTGCTTGGAAGTAATATGATTTGTTTTATAATTATATTTTATACAGCAGATTATGTTGGATTGAGTACCACCAGCCTCTGCTTCCTCTTTGTGTGCCCTGCGTGGGGGATGCATTTGCTTTGTTGCTGCCCTGTCCCTGGAGACCTCCGCGTCTATCTATCTATATATATATATATATATATATATATTGATGTACCCTAACTATGTCTTGGGCGTGTTGGTCTCCCGGGGGGGAGGGGGGGGGGGGGATTCGCTGCGGGTTCCCAGCCATCTTGCCTCCAGAAATGTAATGGTGTACCCTTGTTATATGATGGCTCTTCGGGCATCTCCTGCGGGGAGCATCCTAATATATTCTTGTATCTCCTATGGGGATTTATTGATAGGCCTGGTGTCAAGACAATGTATGTGTAATATATTTAAATGTTATCACGTTCTAGTGAAATCTGTGTCACTGCATCATCAAACTAATTAGTTCTCTCTAGGAATGCTACTGAAATTTATAGCTGCTGACACAAAAATATTACATGAGCACTGTTGTGCTATATATGTTCACGGTCCATGACTCAGGTTGTTTTCAGACTTAAAACGAAGACATGATGTGTACCTTGTGGATAACGCATTGGGATAAGTGGGAGATGAGAATGCATAACCTGCATTCAGTCTGCTAATTAAAATGCTAGCAACCTGTTTTCATATAGCTAGGATAGGAGGTCAATTTTGACCACTGGTCAGTTTTGAGCATCTGAACCCATAGTGCATCTGTAACCCTAAGTGTAATGAAAATACAACGACCAGAATTAGACCAGAAAGAAACATCTACCATCATGCTCATTCCTCCTTAGCTGACATCATCCATTTTGTTCTTCAGGTACGCTCCCAGCTTCAACTGTCGATTTTCTATCTGATTGCTTTATCTGCCTGTATATGGTACGCTCCCAGCTTCAACTGTCGATTTTCTATCTGATTGCTTTATCTGCCTGTATGTAGTACGCTCCCAGCTTCAACTGTCAATTTTCTATTTGATTGCTTTAGCTGCCTGTATATGGTATTCTCCCAGCTTCAACTGTCGATTTTCTATCTGATTGCTTTATCTGCCTGTGTATGGTATGCTCCCAGCTCCATCCATTAACTATTGGAAGCGTACTATCAATCTTGTACCAAATGATGTATAAAAACCGCAACTGTCCACAACGCTTTCATAAAAATTGGCACCATGGTATAATAATGTTATGACGGCTGGCTCTAATTTTGAACCGTGATTTTTCCTTCTCTTATAATACTATACTAGAATATGATAGCGGGGTCTTTCTGGGTCGTGGCTGGGGGTGAGCTCAGAGTCTCTCTTTCTCTCTCTCTTCTTTGCCTTCCTAATTCTTTTTTTTTTTCTTCTTTCTTCCTTTTCCTTCTTCTTTACTTATTTTTCTATCCTATCTCTTTATTCAGGTTCTCCCTAAGTGGCACGGTCCTCCTACTGTATAAGTATATTTGTTGGTGTTATTAATTATCTTCAGAAATTTGATTCACGGCTAAGTTACTGGTTAAATACGCTGTATACCTATGGCATTATTACTTATGCTCATTGTGTGTAGTGTTGATCGGAAAGTGCTCGTCACTGTTCGTTATTCCCCGAACATTCGCCTGTTCGGGTTCGGGTCGAGCACAGCCGAGCACCGCACGGTGCTCGGCCGCACTGTTTGGTCTCCTCCCCTCGCTTATTGGCGCCTTTGCAGGCAGCCAATAAGCCGCGACGATGCTTTTTCCACAGCTATGGTCACACAGCCTAGCAGGCTGTGACCACAGCTGTGATTGGCCGAGTGGGTCACGTGGTTCGGATATATAAATACCCGAACGCGTGCTGGCTCCGCCATTCGCATGGAGGTTTAGCTTGGGGTAGGTAGGAGACAGAGCTAGCGGTTAGGTGCCAGCACTGCCAGCCAGGCCAGCCACAGTGCCCCAGCCTCACCACTACTGCCAGCAGCAGCCACAGTGCCCCAGCCTCACCACTGCCAGCAGCAGCCACAGAGCCCCAGCCTCACCCACTGCCAGCAGCAGCCACAGAGCCCCTGCATCAACACTGCCAGGCATTAGCAGCAGCCAAAGTGCCCCTGCCTCACCACTGCCAGCAGGCACTGCTAGCAGCCACTGTGCCCATTGTTTTTGTTGCCAGGCCAGCCACAGTGCACCTGCCTCACCACTGCCAGCAGCCACAGTGCCCATCTTTTTTGTTGCTAGCCACAGTGCACCTGTCTCACCACTGCCAGCAGGCACTGCCGGCAGCCACCGTGCCCATCATATTTGGTCCCAGTTTCAGTGCCAGCTGGGAACAGTTGTGCCCATTAAAAAACACAGTTTATTGAATTTTTCTGTTGCTTATTGTTCAAAAAAAAAAAAACAGCACTTTCAGTGCCAACTGAGAACAGTTGTGCCCATAAAAAAACACAGTTTATTGAATTTTACTGTTGCTTATTGTTCAAAAAAAAAAAACAGCACTTTCAGTGCGAGCTGGGAACAGTTGTGCCCATAAAAAACACAGTTTATTGAATTTTACTGTTGCTTAGTGTTGTGTAAAAAAGCAGTACTTTCAGGGCTAGCTGGGAAAACTTGTGCCCATAAAAAAAAAAAAAAAAAAGTTTATTTCATTTTTCTTTGTGACAAGTAACGACTACTATGAAGAAATCCAGTGAAAGAGGGAGGGGCAGGGGAAGTGGTGTTTCCCCTGACGGTTCATGTAGAGGCCGTGTTTGCGCACCAAAGAAGAAAACCCACTCAATACCGCCCATCTTGAACGGGCAAAAAACAACCCTCAATAACCCACAAGAACGGGACCTGGTAGTTAATTGGTTGATCTCTCAAGCGTCCAGCAGCGGGTTAAGCACCAGCCCATCCTGGTCAGGCACGAGGTCCTCTGCCAGTTACAAGGAGCCAGTGGGCACAAACGTGAAACAAATGGCAGCTACACCATGCACACAACGGCCACATACCGAGTCCAACCAATTGTTCCACGACACAATGGGATATTCGCAGGAGCTTCCCCCCCCCCCCCCAGATGTGCAACCTTGCATCTGTGAAAGGTCAATGGAACGGCCACAAATGTTGTGCCCGGATTCACAAGCAGTGGATGCTGAAAATGCACCAATTACTGAAAGGCAAAGCGAGGACGAAGACACCCAAATCTCGCAATGTGCGCAGGAATTTGAATCGCAGGAGGTCTGCCAAGATGAGGAAGAGATGGGATTGAGGTGCGCAGAGGTTGTTCTGAGGAGCTCTAGTCCAGTGCACACATGAGATGGAAGAGGAGGTTACGGACGATGAGTTCACAGACCCAACATGGGAAGCAGGCCATCGCCCTCGGGATAGCACTACAGATGAGTCATCTGAAGAACCCACTGCTGCAAGAGTTCGCGTTGTGCCATAAAGTATTCAGGGAATATCGATCACAACAAGTGCACAAGTGAGACGCAAAAGAGGCATGTGCCAAACTCCCCAGCAAAGCAGTAGGTCTTTTTTTGAAGACAGCCGGGAGGATGTAACCAAGGTGGTTTGCAAGGTATGCAGGACCACAATGAGCAGGGTAAAAAATGTCAACAACCTCACCACCACCAGCATGCGCCGGCAAATGGAAGCCAAACATCGCAATCTGTGGGCAGACACACAAGGCCAGGGTACTGGCTCGCTTCCAGCCCCCAGCAACACTACCCCCTTTTTGGACACCAGCCATTACGTGTTGGCCAACCATCAGTACCCGATGTCAGTCGCAGCAGTAGTGCTCTTGACTGTTCCCAGTCATCGTCGACAACAACCAACTGCCCTTCAGTGTGCGAGCCTACTGTTCAGTTGTCTGTCCCGGAGATTTTGGAGCGCAGGAGAAAATTGCCAGCAAACGACCCCCGGGCCATGGCACTAACAGCCAGCATTGCCAAATTCCTGGCCTGCAAAATGCTGCCATATAGAGTGGTGGAGACAGAGAGCTTCGAATCCATGATGTCGATGGCCATACCACGTTACGTGGTTCCCAGCCACCACTACTTTGCGCGCTGTGCCGTGCCAGCATCACAGGAGCACGTGGTCGAAAACATCACCCGAAGCCTTAAAAATGCAGTTGCCTGCAAGGTAGGTGAACCTTGCAGGCAACTGCATTTTTAAGGCACTATTGACACGTGGACAAGTGCGTTTGGCCAGGGTCGGTACATCTCCCTTACGCCGCACTGGGTGAACCTTGTGGAGCCTGGGAGCGACACCTCACCCGCTATGGCACAGGTTTTGCCAACACCTCAAATAGCCGGACCTGCGTCCCTACGAGTTAATGACAGCACCTACCTCTCTGGCTCCTTCTCCTCCACCACCTCTCCAAACTCTACCTCATCCGGCAGCGCTAACTCAGCAATAGGTGCGTGGAAGCGGTGCAGCACAGCTGTTGCCATGCGTCAGCAGGCCTTATTAAAGCTAATCTGCCTTGGAGATAAGCAGCACAAAGGTGCTGAAATTTGGAAGGAAATACAGGAACAGACCCAGTTGTGGCTGGCACCGCTGGACCTGGAACCAGGCCTGGTTGTGTGTGATGATGGGAGCAATCACATTAGCGCGTTACAGTTGGCAAAGCTGAGACACATCCCTTGCCTGGCCCACATTCTGAACCTAGTGGTTCAGCGGTTCCTGAGGACATACCCAGAAGTGGCGGATCTTCTGCAGAAGGTGTGATGAAAGGCAAAGCATTTTCGCAAATCCAGTACCGCTTCGGCCGCACTCAACAAGTTGCAGCAGCGATTCAGTATACCCAACCATCGCTTGGTGTCTGATGTCCCCACACGCTGGAATTCGATGCTGCACATGTTAGCACACCTTTGTGAGCAGAAGAGTGCAGTAGTCCAGTACCTGATGGAGCAGTATCGAGGCAGTCAGCTGCCAAACCTTTGTGGTTCAGAATGGGCCATCATGTTGGACCTCTGCGAAGTCCTCCAAAATTTTGAGCAATCCACGTTGCTTGTGAGCGGTGATAACTCATTAGTCAGCATTACAATACCACTGCTGTGTTTACTGAAGAAATCAATGTTGAAGATCAAGGAAGACGCAATCAGGATGGAAGAGGAGGAATTCAGAGAGGACACCGCACAGCGTGCTATTATCCACATCAGGCAATCTGCCTCAGGAACTGCTGGTACCAGGTATGATGAAGAGGACGAGGAACAGCTGGAGTTGGAGCAGGACATGGATGCCTCCACTGCCGAGGGACATGGCTGTGCACATTTGACTTCCACAATTCAGCGGGAATGGGCAGGAGAAGACGAGGAAGAAGATGGGCATGATGCTGGTGATGGTACATCACAAGCAAGCACAGAACATGATGATGATGATGAGCAACCTGTTGGGACTTTGGCACACATGGCTTAGTTCAAGTTAGGCTGCATTGAATGCGACCCGCGCATTGTCCGAATTCTGACGGATGTGGAGTACTGGGTTTATACCCTTCTGGATTCACGGTACTGATTTCTGACTGTGATCTTGTTTAGTTCCCGGTAGTCGATACAGGGTCTTAACCCCCCCATCCTTCTTCTGTACAAAGAAGAACCCGGCCCCTGCAGGGGACTTAGAAGGGCAGATGAACCCTTTGGCCAAATTCTCCTTAATGTACTCCTTCATTGCTCTTTTCTCGGGCCCAGACAAATTATAAATGTGTCCTCTAGGAGGCATGGTACCCGGCCTCAACTCAATTGGGCAGTCGAAACTCCGGTGAGGAGGGAGTTTATCTGCAGCCTTTGGGCAAAACACATCAGAAAATGCGGAATATTGTGGTGGCAAACCCTCTACATGAACTTGAGTGGTACAAACAGAAATTTTGTCAATACAGTGTTGGTGGCAAAAGGGAGACCAACTCAACAATTGGCCGGAACGCCAGTCGATCTGTGGAGAATGCCTCGGAAGCCAGGGCATACCCAAAATCACAGTAGAAGTGGCCATCTTAAGAACAAAAAAATGACTTTCGGTTCCGACGCCGCGATGCGAGGAGGCTAGAAGCCGAGCTCCGCTCAGAGCCACTCAGCCAGCTAAGCCCATACCCTACGAAAGTGCCCGCTTCGTATCGGACACAGCTGGGGAACACCTAGAGCAGCTTCGCAGGCCACCTGGAGAGAGATGGAAAAATTCCTGACCCGCTCAGACGGCAAACGGGGAGACGCCACGCAGGAAGCCAAGATGGCGCCGAAGAAGAAAGCGAAATCCGGAGAGGGAGAGAAATCCCCTACCCCATCCCAGGCGTCCGACTGGACAGAAGATCAGCCCAGACAAGAGTGGGACTCCGAAAATGAAGAGGGAGAGAGCGAGGGTGAGGCCGCCATAGACTATAATAAAATAGCTGCAGCAGTAGTAAGGCAGTTAAAGCGGTTTAACACCCAGCATTACAACTTTGCTTTAAAAGATTGCTTACAGCTTAGAAATTATTATGCCAGATTTTTTTTTAAGCAGAAATTCACTGAATGGGTTAAACATGACATTTTAGTGTTGGATTTAACTAGGAATCCGAATCCGTTCTTATCTTTAGTTACAAATGTATCTTTGTTTGGAATGCAATTAGACCTCTGAAAAGCCTGCTGGGGAAGCCCTCTTTGTTCTCTCAGAGCAGTGTTTGTTTATTACTTTGTAAATACAGTAGATACATTTGTAACTAAACCTAAGCCCGGAGGAGGATTTCTAGCTAAATGCAGCACTAAAATGTCATGTTTAATCCATTCAGTGAATGTCTGCTAAAAAAAAAATCTGGCATAATCGTTTCTAAGCTGTAAGCAATCTTTTAAAGCAAAGTTGAAATGCTGGGTGTTAGACCACTTTAAGACCGGACTTGGAGTCCATGATAAAGGGGGCGGTGCAGCAGACCCTGAAGAAAGTGCATAAAGAGCTGCAAGCCCACAACCAGCGCTTTATACAAGCTGAAAAGCGTATATCTGACCTAGAAGATGAGCATGCTGGCCAAGCAACAAAGTTAGATAAAGTCCTTGCTGAAAATAAGGAGCTACATGCCAAAGTGCAAGACCTAGAGAACCGCTCCAGGCGCAGCAACCTGAGGCTGGTAGGACTGCCCGAATCCTTTGCCACAGATATACTCCATAAACTATGCTCTGAAGATATACCACAGATATTGGGCCTTCCCTCACCCTGCAAAGTGGAGCGAGCCCATAGAGTGGGCCCCCCAAAAGACACAAATCACGCCACGAGACCAAGGGTGATTATGATCAAATACCTGGATTTTGCCGACAAAACAGCCATCCTGCGTGCTTACAGACAGAACAACCAGCGCCTAGAATATCAGGGAGTGACACTGAGACTGTTCAATGATTTCTCCCTAGAAGTCTCCAAATTAAGGCAAAAGTTTAATGCAGCATGAAGTGAATGCGTGCAGAGAAAATGGAAATTCACGCTGATGTACCCGGCTACCTTGAAAGCCACTGATGAACTGGGTGTCACACACATATTAAAAACACCACAAGAAGCGGAATCCCTGTTCTTGGGCAAAGATACAGCAATAATAGCCGCCAACAGATCACCCACACCACCAGAAGACCCAGGATAAGAAGAAGGAAACCTCTAGCGGGCACTGATCAACCATTTGCAAGTTGCAGTTTCTTAAGTTCGTTAAATTTGTTCATCAAAGTTTTATCTTAAAGACATAACAATCAGCATAATTACTCATAGCTGACGTTTTACACTATAAGCTTGGCGGATAAGGATACCAGGCTTATTAAACTCTGATACGCTGCTTGACTAACAGTCCTCCTCCATGAGGGAAGAAGTGGAGTCACCTTACTGGTCTGTATGAGGTTTGACATGACTGAAGTCATGGGGCGGACCGTCTTTTGGCTCAGTTATGTGTAATACAAAAAGATATATACTGCGTTCTGGGTTTTGAGGGTAAAGGGGTTAATTTGGGGGGGAGGGTTTTGTCACTGTTTCTCTGGTTGCAAAATGTCAAATAATTTCACGAGATGTGTTTCAAACACTACACATCCTCCTTGAGTCATCATGGTAGTTAGAGTATGCACATGGAATGTGTAAGGACTCAGAACACCGCGTAAACGTTCCATAGTGCTCCGACATCTTAAGAAATTATGGGCCGAAGTGGCACTCCTACACGAGACACACTTAACCCAAGATCACTATAATTTCTTAAAACGATACTGGGTGGGACAAATTTATGGTTCCCCAGCAAGCGGGAAGAAAGCAGGTGTTCTCATACTGCTCCATAAAAACTTAAATTTTGAATTGGAGGAATATAAACATGATGACGAATAAGGGGTAAATTACAAGGGGAAAATGTTCAGATCATAAGCATGTACGGACCAAACGAGGATAACAGAAAATGTCTAGAGGAAGTGCAGGGTGTCCTAATGGTTTCTCCCACACCCAACTGGATAGTAGGAGGAGACTTTAACACAATAATGGACGCTACTGAGGACAGAACCCTGAAAAACAAATTAACCCCTTCGTATCAGAAAAAAAATTGAAAATCTATGCTCCTTTGTCAAGGATACGCAGCTCACAGACATATGGAGGCTGTTGCACACATATGACAGGCAATACTCCTTCTACTCTAGCCCCCACGATATGTGGGCGCGCCTAGACTTTATACTAGTGTCAGCCCCAGTAATCAATAAAATAATCTCTGTAGAGATAATGGATATGTTAATATCAGACCATAGCCCAATTGGATATGAGAGAAACCATACAGAGAGGATCGGATATTTTGTGGCGCTTCCCCACCTTTCTATACAGTGATGATGGTGGCTAGAGTACATCGATGACAATAAAGCGCATAAGTGAGACCCAATACTATTCTGGGAGGCTGCCAAACCAGTCTTAAGAGGCAGAATCATGGCTTATGTCGGGGGGAAAAAGAAACAGACCAATGATCAATACATGAAGGCGGTAAACCAAGTCAAGGAAGCGTTTAAATTATACCAACAAAATTCCACACCTCAGACTCGCCAGAAATGGCTAAGCTAAAACGGAGGTAGATAGATGGCTGAAGGCCAAAGAAGACATGGCAAGCACATACACTGACTTGAAGTACCGCAGACATGGGAATAAGGTAGGCAGACTTCTTAGTAATATATTGAAAGGGGAAAGACCACAAACTCATATACCCGTGATAAAAGATGATACAGGTATCATAAAGATAGATCCTAGTAGCATCAATGCATGCCTCCAAAAATACTATGCCAACCTATATGCGGATAAGGCAGTCCCCGAAGACCCAAGCACCACAGATAGCATTCTAAACAACATCCCACTGCCCAAACTATCAGAAACAGATTTGGGATATCTGAATGCAGATATTTCTCTAGAGGAAATTAAAGATACCATCAAACACTTATCAAACCATAAGTCCCCAGGCCCAGACAGCTTGTCGGCAGAATTCTTCAAATTACTGAGTAATGAACTGCTTCAACCCTTGCAGTCTGTATTCAATACAATTCTCAAAAAAGGAGTATTGCCCCCCACATCACAGACGGCCTACATTAAATTACTCCCCAAGTCAGGCAAAGACCCGCTGCTCCCTGAGTCGTATAGGCCCATCTCCCTGATGAATCAGGATATTAAAATATTAAACAAAATTATAGCTCAACGGCTAGCGGAACTTATGCACAAACTAGTTAGTCCCTCACAATCAGGGTTCATCCGCCACAGATCAACCACCATGAATATCAGAAAAGTACTTACAGTCTTAGACTACACAAAGTCATACCCAGCCACTTGTCGCAATCAAGCCATACTTTTACTTAACGCGGAAAAAGCGTTTGACAATGTGCGCTGGGTATGGCTGCTAAAGGTCCTAGAAAAAAATGAATTTCTCAGGGGCCTTCATAACCCTCATAAAGGCAATGCACGTGGGCCCTAAAGCACATATATACACACCAGGATATATATCTACTAGCTTTCCACTATTCAAAGGAACATGTCAGGGGTGCCCCCTCTCACCCCTCTTATTCGATCTAGCACTTGAACCACTGCTGAGAACACTAAATAAACACATCAAGGGAATACAGGTAGGGAACGAGACGGTCAAACAAGCAGCCTTTGCAGATGACATCCTGCTCTTCATGGCCAACCCGAAGGAAGATCTCCCGAAGGTATTTCAAATAATAAGACACATAGGACAGCAGAGTGGCTTCTGTATCAATAAGAGCAAGAGTGAACTATTATTCCTTACGAGTGGAAATGACGCAACATTAGTAGCACAAGAACAGGGCATACTAGTTAAATCACAAGTCAAGTATTTAGGCATCAGGCTAACAAAAGATCCCAACTCACTATATGCTCTGAATTACACCCCCCTTTTCCAGAGCGTAAAACAACAACTACAAAGGTGGACAAACCTACCATTAAATCTCATGGGAAGGTCAGCTGTCATTAAAAGTGTAATCTTCGGGAGACTGCTTTATCCGCTACAAACCATACGCCTTTTACTGAAACATAACGATATACACGAACTTAATAGAATATTTACAAACTTCTTGTGGGCAGGCCGCAAACCACGGATAGCTTTGACCAAATTAAAACTACCTTGTCAAAAACCTGAGCGGTTTTTGCGTTTTTCATGATTGCTAACTCAGTAAAGGACCAGCCCTTAAAGCGTTGCTATCATATAAATCCGGCATAGCAGGGTCTGAACCCTCTATAACAGTAATTATAGATTGACGGTATACCTTGAAATGAATCAGAGCACTCAGTGTATGATTTTATATAAAAAATTGTATTTGCTTATCATACAGCATATATACAAAATATGAACAGTTCCAAGTAGTGTTTCCTTCTAACAGTATTCCATTTTATCAAGGCTTTAGAGCCAAGCGATCATCAATCTTCTAAGTACATTCAAAAAAGAATATAACAGTTGTGTTATGTAGAATAAGATCAAAAGTAGTCTTATCTGTATCAATAGCTGTGTATCTAGTAGCTGTGTAAAACTTGTAGTAGTCTTCTTAAAGAAATAGCATAAAAAATAACTTCTAAAAAAAACTTCTTGCTAACATCTTAACAACACTTAATGCTGAAAAAATTAATAAAGTAAATCACCAGAATATTAAGCATATTACCCCTTCTCTGTCATCTCTTCAGCATCTACAACCACTTGTGGGAAGGTAGCTTCTGCCTGATGTGTCTTCTCAGGAGATTGTTGGGCTTCTGCAAACTATGAGCTTTCAGCTTCTACTTTTATAGGGGTTGGATGCAATATGGCTGCCTAATCTGGACTTTCCCTGAATCCCAGACTCTGATTGGCTAAAGCTTCCGTGCGTCAATGCTTTATCATGTTTTGATTACCTAAGTCACAATATTATTGTTTATAAATTCTTAATTACCTTATCTTGTGGGAATTTACGTCATTTGAAGTGCTTGACATTTGATATAGGGTCATTTCTGACGCACTTAATTAAAAATGGACGTCAACAGCCATCTTGTCTGTTGGCTGACCCAGACAGGGAGACTAAACAATGTCATTTATGACGCATTTCTGATAAAGTGTTCGCTGCTAATTATGTTGGAATGTCTTGGTACTTCCCCAGACATGAGATTGGTCAGGTTGACACTGTAACCAGACCCGTGAGAGCCTTCAGTAATTTAAGGCTTATTAAAACATACAAGGCTTCTAAGGAGATTGGTTGGAGGAGATTTTAAACTAGGATCTGGGGGGAGGCGGGAGGATAAAGTCTCAATATGTAGACAAGATAAGGTAAAAAGACAGTGGGAGCCTAACATTATGGGGGGTGGAGAGGGGGGTGGGGACAGTATAAAGATTAAGGAGGTTGGTAAAACTTCAAGTAGCCCATTTCGTGTAAACAAAATTGGTAAATGTGTTGGTAAAAATATAAAGTGCATGGTAACCAATGCTCGGAGCCTTGCAAATAAAATAGACGAACTAGAGTTCATTCTGAATGACAAAGGCTATGACATTGTGGGAATAACCGAGACATGGATGGATGAAAGCCATGACTGGATAGCTAATTTAAAAGGATACAATGTGTTTAGGAGGGATAGAACAGGGAAAAAAGGTGGAGGGGTTTGTCTCTTTGTTAAGAATTATTTTACAGCTGTCCTCAACGATGAGATGGAGGAAGATTGCGAAGATGTGGAGTCCGTTTGGGTAAATATTCATGGTGGAAATAAAAGTTGCCAATTGCTTATTGGGGTATGCTACAGACCACCTCTTATTAATGAAGCTGCAGAACTGCGATTACTACAGCAGATTGAAAAAGCTGCAAGTAAAAACGAGGTCATAATTATGGGCGACTTCAACTTTCCAGACATAGACTGGGGTATTGAGGCTACCCATTCTGGTAAAAGCAGCAGATTTCTTGCAGCACTACAGGACAATTACTTGACTCAAATGGTAACGGAACCAACTAGGGGGAATGCGTTACTGGATCTGATCATTTCTAATAGACCAGATAATGTATCAAATGTGCAGGTTCAAGAACATTTGGGAAATAGTGATCACAACATGATAACGTTTGATCTGGTGACTGATAGGCCACGGGGCAGCGGGACCACTAAAACTATGAATTTTAGAAAAGCAAAGTTCAATCAAATTAGGCAGGCACTAAGTTTGGTGAACTGGGATAATGTACTACAAGGGGACGACACTGAAGGGAAATGGCAAGCTTTTAAACGTATTCTCAATCAATATTGTAGTATATATATCCCATATGGAAACAAAATGTCTAGGAATAAAAAAAGGCCTCTATGGATGAATAGAAAGGTTAGGGATAAAATGAAGAGGAAAAAGAATGCCTATAAGGTCCTAAAACAGGAGGGGACTGAGGCTGCACTAAGCAATTATAAGGAGTGCAATAAAAATTGTAAAAAAGAAATTAGGCTGGCAAAGATCGAAGCTGAAAATCAAATCGCTAGGGATATCAAATCTAACCCAAAAAAGTTTTACAAGTACATCAACTCTAAAAAAAGAAAGGTTGACTGTATAGGAATCCTAAAGGATGAGGGTGGGAACTCAATGGTGGACGACCAAGGTAAGGCAGAGTTATTAAATGCTTTCTTTGCTTCTGTCTTCACAAAGGAAACAGCACTGTTGCAAATTACAGAGGCAGAAGAGTCTCAATCTTCTAACTGTAATATTAAATACTTAACGCAGGAAGAAGTAAAGGCAAGACTAAATAAATTAAAAATAGACAAGGCACCTGGCCCGGATGGCATGCATCCTCGGGTCCTAAGAGAATTAAGTTCAGTTATAGCTAAGCCCCTTTATCTTATCTTTTGTGACTCTCTTGCAACTAGCAGAGTCCCAGTGGATTGGCGTACAGCCCACGTTTTCCCATTATTTAAGAAGGGCAAAAAATCTGATCCAGGAAATTATAGACCTGTAAGCTTAACATCAGTTGTATGCAAACTATTTGAGGGGTTACTAAGAGATACTATACATGACTTCATAGTAGAAAATAATCTTATTTCTCAGCATCAACATGGGTTTACTAAAGACAGGTCCTGTTTGACTAACATGCTCAGCTTTTATGAGGTAGTGAATGCTAATATGGATATTGGGAATGCTGTAGATGTGATATACTTGGACTTTGCAAAGGCCTTCGACACTGTTCCCCACAGAAGTCTGGTGCAAAAGTTGAGGATGCAAGGACTGGGGAAGAGTTTGTGTGCATGGATAGGGAACTGGCTAATGGACAGAAAACAAAGAGTTGTGGTCAATGGATCGTACTCAAAATGGGAGACTGTTAGCAGTGGGGTCCCACAGGGGTCTGTACTGGGTCCAGTGCTCTTCAATTTATTTATTAATGACCTAGTAGATGCAGTAGTGAGCAATGTTGCTATTTTTGCAGATGATACAAAATTGTGCAGAATCATCAACTCTCAGGAAGATAGTGTCATATTGCAACAGGATCTGGATAGGATGGCTATATGGGCACATACATGGCAGATGAAATTCAATGTTGACAAATGTAAAGTCATGCATTTTGGTCGTACCAATGGTCTAGCACCATACAAAATAAATGGGATACAGTTGGGAACATCAAACTTGGAGAAGGACTTAGGAGTACTCATCGACAACAAGTTAAATAATCGTACTCAATGCCAAGCCGCTGCAGCTAAAGCTAACAAAATTTTGGGATGCATTAAAAGGGAAATAAAAACTCGAGATGCTAGCATAATATTGCCCCTGTTTAACTCTCTAGTAAGGCCACATCTGGAATATGGAATTCAGTTCTGGGCACCACATTACAAAAAAGATATTGCAGTTTTAGAGCAGGTGCAGAGACAAGCTACAAAATTGATACGTGGGATGGAAGGTCTCGCTTACCAAGAAAGGTTACATAAACTGGGTTTATTTAGTCTAGAGAAAAGACGCCTTAGAGGAGATCTAATTAACATGTATAAATACATTAGAGGGCAATATAATAGCTTGGCGGATGAGCTTTTTGTCCCTAGGCCTTCTCAAAGGACTAGAGGACATGAGCTGCGCATGGAGGAAAAACGTTTTAGCCATTTATTTAGGAAAGGGTTCTTTACAGTAAGAGTGGTTAAGATGTGGAATGCATTGCCACAGGAAGTCGTTATGGCAAACTCTATACCTGCATTTAAAGGGGGCTTAGATGCTTTCCTTGCGTTGAAAGACATCCATGGCTACAATTACTAGGTTATGCCTAATGATGTTGATCCAGGGATTTTATCTGATTGCCATCTGGAGTCAGGAAGGAATTTTTCCCATTTGGGGCTAATTGGACCATGCCTGGTGGGGTTTTTTTCGCCTTCCTCTGGATCAACAGGGGTATGTGGGGGACGGGCTGGAGTTGTACTTTGTACTGGTTGAACTCGATGGACGTATGTCTTTTTTCAGCCAAAATAACTATGTAACTATGTAATATACTCATTTAAATATAAAGCTTATTATATAATTCTTCTTAAAACAATTAATCATATAAGATATAATTGCATATTAAATCTTAATAATATAAAATCATTTTCTATATATTTGTCTTTCTGATGAAGAAATAAATGTAATATTTTTCCCCCGGCAGGGGTCATCATTTCATAACAAATAACAAACAGTATTAATAATGTTGTGGCATCATTGAATCATCTTTAACTAATTGGGAAAAACCCCTTGTTTTATATTTTATATCTCTCATATTTTGACTTTCTCTGTCTGGGAAATGTTTTGCTGGCCTTGGCATTCAAGCTAAGAAACATGTCAACATCTTCTAAAACTAAAACAATCTCACAAGAAGGTTTCACAGACCCAAATCATCACTAGCTTTTAAATATATTTTAAAGTAATAGATTCTATTATATAGGGTTTAACAATAACTATTTCTTTCTTTAAAGGGTCTGTATTGATCATTAATATTTAGATTAATAATATCTGTGTGTAATAATTATGTGCATTTATAATTACTGCAGTAATGTGAGTTTAACTTGCTTCTGTCTTCACACATAAGCCTCTTTAAATGTGAAGACCATGCACTAGCATAAACAAGAATGCTCTGACTTTTTGTAACTAGAATAATCTTATAGGCCTCACAGCCTGGAATATGCTATGTCACAGAGCAATATAAAGTACTCTAACTTTTCACTTTACAATGAAATTTTGCATAGAACATTAAAACTTAACACATATACATATGACATCTTTTCCTGCATAAATAAAACCGCTAGAATTCTGACAACCTAAAGACTGGGCAGGAGCAGGAATCCTGGACATACGACTGTATAACTTGGCATGTCTCTTTCGACACATAAGGGACTGGGTGATGAGAACAAATGTATACTCAAACACACAATTAGAAGAAGCACTATTGGAACCATGGACCACCATGGCAATTCTGCATACACCCTATAGTCGACTTCCGACCAGACTCAAAACTTGTAGAACAATAATAGACACCTGGGCAACCTGGAAGGCAACTAGAAAGCTTTTTAACAGGCCCTATCACTTATCAAAATATATGCCCCTATGGGGACACCCAGCCTTTCCGGCCAGCATAGCACATAAGGGGTTTTTAGAATGGGAAAACAAGGGGATAACTAAACTAGGAAACTTGTGGTCCTTTAAGAAAAATTGGAGGTACTCATTCCAAGAAATAAGAGCCATGTGTGGGATCCCTAAGCAACACTTCCTTTATTATGCACAGCTAAAATCCTTCGTACACGCACAGGCACCAGACATTAGATCCATTATGAACCCAGACCAATTTGACCGCCTCTTACAGCCACAGGGTGGCACAAGATCACTAGCAGACATCCATCATAATTTACAATCTATTGGCTTGGAACGCATAGCAAAAATAATTTCAAAAACTGGTACAAAGATATAGAATCTGATAATCTGGGCAATGCCATCATAGAGGGAAACTGTGATGATCGCTGCTGCAGCAGCTGTTGCTGGAAGTAGTAGTGCTGCAGCTCAGGCAGTTCTGATCTATTTCCATGCAAGCTGCATAGCTTTGTCTGTCTTTCCCTGCTGTCAGCTTGTGACTGATTATCATTCACCTGTGTGGGAATCTGCATGTCTGCTCCCATTGGATGACCTCAGTATAAAGATCTGCTTCCTGCAGGGTTTCCTTGGGTTTTCATAGCTTCAGCTTAAGCCTGCCTTGCTGTCGCTTTAGCCCCCGATCGTGTTTCTTGTTATAAAGATACTTTGCTGGTCTTTGCATCATATATTGGTTCATTGCCAATATATATGCATACCAGCACGTTTATTATTTTCCTTGTATTTGTGTTACGTTGATACATCAGTGTCGCTGATGTATACGTACACGAACTGTTTATATCCTGTGTGCAGTTATTCAGCTTTCCAGCACGTTTTGGTAGGTTGCGCGTACCGTGACCACCCGTGCTGAGGTAGTTACCCTGCTCCTGGTTCTGTTTGTGGATTGCGTTCATCTCTGCGAAGAGATAACGAATCCTTCTGAATCCTGTTCTGTTACTGTTTGTGGATTGCGTTCATCTCTGCGAAGAGATAACGAATCCTTCTGAATCCTGTTCTGTTAACGTTTGTGGATTGCGTTCATCTCTGCGAAGAGATAGCGAATCCTTCTGAGTCCTGTTCCCTGTGTTTGTCACACTCACCATCTCAGGTCCCGGCGTCAGTCTCGTGTCCGTTCCGGGGTGCGCACGCACAGGGGGTCATTGGCTGTTGTGTCTGGACTTCCTGGTTGGCGGTGCGCGGCGTTGCGCGGTGTGCGCATGCGCGCGGGCTGTTGTGCGCGCACATGTGCAAGGTTTTGCGCGCGTGCGCGGTTCCGCGCGCCTGTGCGCGCCTGTGCGCGCGCATGCGCACATCACTGTGCGCACAGTGCGCATGCGCAGGGCGTTAATTTCGGCGCCAAAATCCAGTATAAAAGCAGCACTGGCCATTACTCCAGTGCTGCTCGTTCTGACAGCTTGGCGTAAGCCCCGTGGAAGCTCTGCCCTATTGTTTGCTGTATTGATTCCTGGATTTGACCCTTGGCTTGTGACCCCGACTTCTCTTGATTGCCGCCTGCCCCGACTCTTGGATTGTACCTCGTTTTGCTGATTGCCGCCTGCCCCGACCTCTGGCCTGTGACCCTACTACGCTGATCTCTCCTGCCCCGGACCTCTGGCAACTGTCTGACTACGTTTACTCATCTCACATATTAGCGTCGCTGTTCTCCTGACCACTTGCTGAGGTTATCCCAGTTGTGACCTGGCTGGGCACTAGGCAGCGAAATCCTGCACTCCCCTACTGGGGGTGTGGGCGAAGACCCGTGGTCGCTTAGATCCACTTCTGGGTAACGCCTCTTCCTTCAGTGGAAAGGTCAACAGCGTCTGAAGATACCATTGAAGATAACAGTAACGAGCAGCAATTATGGACGCTAGTGAGACTCGTTCACCTGTAGAGATTCTATATGAACTTGTTACGCAGCTACGTCTGTCTGTGGACGAGGTCCAAAAAGGCTATATGGAGATTCGGGACCAACTTCGTCCTCCTGCTACTCCGCCGGCCGGATCTGTGGTGCCAGCTTCTGCTCCTGCCTCTGCTCCTCCCGTCAATCCTGAACCTGCCGCGGCACAAGGTGCTGTGGGTCCTGCACCAGAACCAAGATTGCCTCTTCCTGAGCGGTTTTCTGGCGACCGCACGAAGTTTCGTTGGTTTCAGAGTGCCTGTCGACTGCATTTCTCCTTACTCCCAAGAACCTACTCTAATGAGGAGATCAAAGTGGGGGCCATCATCTCACTGCTTCAAGGGGAACCACAAGCCTGGGCGCTCCGTATGGTCGAACAGCGCCATCCTGCCTTAAGTGGTCTGGACTCCTTCTTTACTGCCATGACTGAGTTGTATGATGACCCGGGAAGAGCTTCTTCTGCTGAGTTGGTCCTAGAGACCTTGCGGCAAGGGAGGCGGCCAGTAGAGGATTATGTCACAGAGTTCAGACGCTGGGAAGCTGATGTGTCTTGGAACGACTCGGCCCTGAAGTTCCGCTTCCGTCAAGGTTTATCAGACGCCATCAAGGACGAGCTGGCCAGGGTGGGAGTTCCTGACACCCTGAAGGAGCTTATCCGCCTGGCTATTCAGATCGATAGGCGTCTGAGGGAGAGACGTGCGGAGAGGTCAGGAAGTTCTCGTCCCTTGGGAAGTCCGCCCACTTGGCCTTCCCCTTCTGGCCCGGTCTTTGACCCCACTCCTGAATCTGATGAACCTGAACCAATGCAGTTGGGTCTGGCCCGGCCTGCGATATCCGCGGAGGAGAGATTACGGAGAAGATCATCTAACCTGTGTCTCTACTGTGGAGCTTCTGGCCACTTTCGACTGAACTGCCCTGTCCGCCCTTCGGGTGAGCCGCAGTCTACGTTGCCTTTCAATAGAGCTCCTGGTCTGCCGTCTGCATCTTCTCATGTTCCTCTCCTCCTTTCTTTGCAGGGCCCCAGAGGAAGGATCGTCGAAATTAGGGCTATCATCGACTCTGGAGCTTGCTCCTGTTTTCTGGATTCATCAGTGGCTCAACAACTCCAGCTCCCTACACGGACCAGACACCACCCTCTCACCATTCAGCTGGCCGACGGATCAAGTCTTGGGTCTGGTCCCATTGTCTCGGAGACTTTACCTATATTAGTGTCCGTTCAAGGAGAGCATCAGGAGTATCTATCTTTTGACTTACTCCCATCACCTCTGTTTCCTGTAATCCTGGGAATGCCCTGGTTACGGACCCATGACCCTACGATTAATTGGGCTACTGGGGAAGTCTCCTTCCGCTCTGAGTACTGTGCACGCTGCTGTTTCCCGCGTGCTGGGGTCCTGTTTTGCTTGAACTCTCCTAAGAAGGACATAATCCCTGCCATATATCACGATTTCCTAGATGTCTTCGATAAGACGGGGGCAGATTCTCTTCCACCTCATCGGCCGTATGACTGCCCCGTTGATCTCCAGCCAGGGGCGCCTATTCCATTTGGGCGAACTTATCCTCTCTCGGAACCGGAGACCCTGGCCCTGAAGGAATATATCGAAGAGAATCTTCAAAAGGGCTTCATCCGTCCCTCCACTTCACCGGCTGGAGCAGGAATATTCTTCGTTGAGAAGAAGGACGGGTCACTTCGCCCTTGCATAGACTATTGTGAACTTAATAAGATTACAGTGAAGAATCGCTATCCCCTTCCTCTCATGCCTGACCTGTTTCGCAGACTCCGTTCTGCCCGTATCTTCTCCAAGTTGGATCTGCGAGGGGCGTATAATCTGATCCGGATCCGGGAAGGGGACGAATGGAAGACCGCCTTTCGTTCCCGGTTTGGCCACTACGAGTATCTAGTGATGCCTTTCGGCCTCTGCAACGCCCCTGCTACGTTTCAGCACTTTGTAAATGACATCTTCAGGGATTTCATTGATGACTTCCTAGTGGTTTACCTTGATGACATCCTTATTTTCTCAACCTCGGAAAGGGAACATCAAGGGCATGTGAAGAAGGTCCTTGCTCGTCTCCGCACTCACAGGCTGTATGCTAAACCAGAGAAGTGTGAGTTCAACAAGGAGAATATCCAGTTCCTAGGCCTGAAAATCTCCCCTGTGGGGGTGGAGATGGACTCCCAGAAGGTCTCTGCCATTCAGGAGTGGCCCGTACCGGCTGACCGGAAGGCAGTCCAGAGATTCATCGGGTTTGCCAATTTCTATAGAAAGTTCATAAAGAATTTCTCGTCGATCGTGGCTCCCATTACTCAGCTGACAAGTACTTGTACTCCATTCAGATGGACACCACAGGCTCAAGGGGCTTTCGAGCAACTCAAGGCCAGTTTCACTTCCGCTCCCATTCTCAAGCATGCGGATCCTTCCAGGGCTTTCACTTTGGAAGTTGATGCGTCCGAGATTGCTATCGGGGCCATCCTCTCTCAACGCTTTGGCCCGAGTTCCATCCTCCATCCAGTGGCCTTTTTCTCCAGAAAGTTGAACTCCGCGGAGAGAAACTACGATGTGGCAGACAGGGAACTGCTGGCCATCAAAGCCGCACTAGAAGAGTGGCGCTATCTCTTGGAAGGGGCGGAGCATCCCATACTCATTCTCACGGACCACAAGAATCTTGAGTACCTCCGCTCAGCAAAGAGACTCAGGCCACGCCAGGCTAGGTGGTCCCTCTTCTTCTCCCGGTTCAAGTTCCATCTTACATATCGGCCAGGTTCCAAGAATACTAAGCCTGACGCCTTGTCCCGGATGTTCCATTCAGAAACTGCTCCTGGTCCAGAAGTAGAGGGGATACTCTCTCCTCAGCACTTCCTCATGATTCAGTCCGACCTTCTGAATTCTATCAAGCAAGCTCAGATACCACAAGATCTGCTCCCGGATTTAACGGCCAAAGAAGGGCTACACTTTTTTCAAGGCAAGCTGTTTGTTCCCTCTGAATTCCGTCTCTCAGTTCTCCAAGCTTGCCATGACGGTAAGCTTGCGGGTCACTTCGGTGAAGACAGGACCCTTGATCTGGTCCGAAGGGATTTCTGGTGGCCTGACATCTCCAAGGACTGTAGGCAGTTTGTGACTTCATGTGAAGTGTGTGCCCGTTCAAAGTCCCCACGTACAAGACCATGGGGTCTCTTGAACCCTTTGCCTATACCCGAGAAACCTTGGGAAAATATAGCCATGGACTTTGTTGTCGAATTACCTTCCTCCCAGGGTTTTACCACCATCCTGGTTGTAGTGGATCGCTTTTCTAAAATGGCTCATTTCCTTCCCTGTAAAGGAACACCTTCTGCTGCTGAGACAGCTGACCTCTTTCTCAGGGAGATTGTTCGTCTGCACGGCTTACCTTTGGATGTGGTGTCTGACCGAGGGGTCCAATTCACATCCAGATTCTGGCAAGAACTTTGTAAAGACCTAGGAGTACACTCATCACTGTCCTCGGGTTATCACCCTCAATCCAATGGACAAACTGAGAGAACCAACCAGACCCTCGAACAGTATCTAAGGTGCTTCATCTCGGCTTCACAGGATGACTGGGTCCCTCTGTTAGCTACAGCCGAATTTGCTTATAATAATTCCATCCATTCTGCTACCAACCAGTCCCCTTTCTTTGTGAACTATGGGTTCCACCCTTCTTTTCTACCCGGTATTAACTTTACATCAACAGTTTCTGGAGTCCAGGAGAGGGTGGCAGCACTCAAAGACAACTTCAACACGATTCAGAAAGTCCTGAAACAAGCTGTGGAGAAAGGAAAAAGGGCCGCTGATAAACTGAGAAGAGAGGGCCCTGAGTTACTTCCTGGAGATCTAGTCTGGTTGTCCACTACAAACCTGAAACTACGTTGCCCTTCCAAGAAGTTGGGCCCTAAATTCATTGGTCCTTTTCCAGTATTGTCTCAGATCAATCAAGTGGCCTTCAAGCTTTCCCTTCCTAAATCCCTGCGAATCCACCCGGTGTTCCATGTGTCATGTTTGAAGAGGGTTAGGCCCAGTACCTTCCCGAACCGTTCAGTTGCTCCCCCTCCACCAGTCCTGGTGGATGGAGCTGAAGAATTTGAGGTGGAGAGGATCCTGGACAGCAGGAGGGTTAAGAACTCTGTCCAGTACTTGGTGAAATGGAAGGGATTCGGCATGGAGGAAAACACCTGGGAACCTGTTCTTAATGTTCATGCCCCAAGACTGGTCAGACAGTTCCACCAGAGGTTCCCTGAAAAACCAGCCCTTGAGGGCACCCAGAGGTTGCCCGTAGGGGGGGGGGCAATGTCACACTCACCATCTCAGGTCCCGGCGTCAGTCTCGTGTCCGTTCCGGGGTGCGCACGCACAGGGGGTCATTGGCTGTTGTGTCTGGACTTCCTGGTTGGCGTTGCGCGGCGTTGCGCGGTGTGCGCATGCGCGCGGGCTGTTGTGCGCGCGCATGTGCAAGGTTTTGCGCGCGTGCGCGGTTCCGCGCGCCTGTGCGCGCCTGTGCGCGCGCATGCGCACATCACTGTGCGCACAGTGCGCATGCGCAGGGCGTTAATTTCGGCGCCAAAATCCAGTATAAAAGCAGCACTGGCCATTACTCCAGTGCTGCTCGTTCTGACAGCTTGGCGTAAGCCCCGTGGAAGCTCTGCCCTATTGTTTGCTGTATTGATTCCTGGATTTGACCCTTGGCTTGTGACCCCGACTTCTCTTGATTGCCGCCTGCCCCGACTCTTGGATTGTACCTCGTTTTGCTGATTGCCGCCTGCCCCGACCTCTGGCCTGTGACCCTACTACGCTGATCTCTCCTGCCCCGGACCTCTGGCAACTGTCTGACTACGTTTACTCATCTCACATATTAGCGTCGCTGTTCTCCTGACCACTTGCTGAGGTTATCCCAGTTGTGACCTGGCTGGGCACTAGGCAGCGAAATCCTGCACTCCCCTCCTGGGGGTGTGGGCGAAGACCCGTGGTCGCTTAGATCCACTTCTGGGTAACGCCTCTTCCTTCAGTGGAAAGGTCAACAGCGTCTGAAGATACCATTGAAGATAACAGTGTTACTCCATTCCTAGTCAGCGTTCCTGCTTATGTCATATATCGGTTCATTGCCGATATATACATATGTTAGTCAGACGTTACAAATAGTTTCATTGATAGCTGTAATTGTAATACGCTAGGAAAACATTCTTATCTGTGTTACGTTCATCTATCTTAATCCTGCTATTTTCTGACTATCCTGTCCTGTCTTTGTGAGGCACGCCATCGCCGCATCGCATTGGCTGCCTCATTCCAGTCTGTCTGGTTTTGGACGCTTGCTGTCGCTAAGTAGCCGCTAGCTAGCAAGCGTTCATTCTGTCTACCTGTCCTGATCTCCTCAGTTCTGGTTTATGCGCTCAGCGCTACTTTGCGCTGAGACGTTATAACAAAAGCATTGTTTGTGGCTGTCAGATCTGCACCGGCTCTGTGCGCCACAATCTCCTATTGGAGTCAGTCCTCCCCTCCACTATACTAGGGATAGCCTGTTTCCTTGTGCTGGTGTGTGTACCTCCTCCACGCCAGCTCATGCGTTGCATGCTGACTGTGGAGAATACACCACCAAGCCTTACATTATGAAAACCCCAGTACCAATCCCCATTGTGGGGGGGATTCCCAGAAAGTATGACACAGTTAATTATGGTTCCTGTTCCTTTAAGAAATTTGAAGAACTTAACCCTGAAACAGAAAATGAGTTTTTCTCTGAATGTGCCAGGTTCCTGGCCAATCCCGATCTCCAAGCGACTCCTGTTTCAACCTGGGCACTCCAGCTAGTTTATATTTTGTTTAAAGGGCAATTGCTTCAGTGGGCATGTGATGTTCTCAATCATTCCGATTTGAATGAGAGACCGCTGGAATTTCTAGCGTTTGTGATCCATAACTGGTTGCGCATAGATCCATTGCCTTTTCCTCTAAATGAACTCCTGGCAGCAGGCCAATCAGCTGCTCCTTCAATTGTTTGCAAAAATGATCAGCAAGCAGAGAGTGTTCCTGAGAATTTTCCTGCAGCCTTGAATAAATCACCAAAAACAGCAGGGAAAACAGCAAGGTCAAAGGCAAAACGCAAACGTTCTAAGAAACGTGTCCTATCTGCAGAATCGTTATCCTTAGCGACTGAGACCTATAATGAGATTCTGCCATTAACAGATAATGAAATGCAATTGTCTTTCAGGGGAGTTAAATGGACTTATGAAACTACTAATGAACTTTCCTCCCTGGCTAGGGAAAATAAAGATTTTTGTTTAAAAGAATTATCTGAGTATGATTATGAGGAGATATTACAGAGTATTGAACAAATCAACTTATTTGTGAAGCAAGGAAAGTTTGCATACACTACAGTTCAACACTTGCTACAGGTATTAGAGATTCTTAAGAATAAGAAATCTGCCAATCACCTGCTAATTAACCCAATATATGTCCCTGCCACAATCATATCTGCAAACTGTGATCTGCCTGTTAAGTATGCTTGGAATCCTCCATTTGAGAAAAGAGAGATGGAAGCTCTGGTCAATGAATGGAAGAATGATTCAAGTTCATTTTGTCAATTTTACAGTGCAAAAAGTGAATTAGTATTGAATGCATGCATTAAGTCTGCCTATAACCTAATAAAAACTGGTGTGTGTGGGTATGACTTTGTGGCTCCATTGATCGATGTGTGGAAAATGATTTTGGATGATTTTTATGCGATTCAATCAGTTGATACCAGGGAAGACACACTGTCAATTGGAGACTGTCCCACTTCTCCAGTTACTGAGTCCCTGCCATGTCTTGTGAATGTTCCTGTAACTCCACCCTGTACCATGGATAACTCAGTGTTACTTCCCAGTAAAACAGAAGCCACTGATACTTTCTTAACTTTGCCCTGCACAAATTTCTCAGCAGAGAATCCAGAGGTCCTGCTGACTTCTGAGTCCAGCCTAGCCAGTACTCATGAGTCTTTGTTCAGTGAAACAGACACCAGAAAAATCTTACCTGTCTCTGCAAACACTTCTGCAGAAATTACCCGTGTTAATAAAGTTCAACTCCTGTCTGATCCAGCAGATGCCAATAGATGCACTACATCAGTTTCCGAGTCCCAGCAATCCTGTCCAGAAACCTCAGAACCCCAGCATCTGAATTTTCCAATTTTACAATTGAATGGTGATTCAGATGCGCAAACATTGTGTCTTGATTTTCCTGTTTCTACACCTCGCTCTAGGTTCGTGAATAGCTCAGAGCATCTGCTCTGTGAACCTGAAATCGCAGAATTATTACCTTGTTCAGAAAATGTTCCAATAAATTTGCCCTGTACCATGAATTGTGCAGTAGATCTCTCCAATGAAACTCAGGTCACAGAATCATTATGCTGTCCAGCAGGTGCTTCCATGGTTTTGCCCTGCAATATGGACTGTTCAGTGATCCTGTCCAGTGAAGCTGTGGTCGCAGAGTCTTATGCTTCACCCAGTACTTTGGATATTTCAAACCCTCTAGCAGAAGGGTCTGAGGCACTGCTTACCTCAGTTGGTGTTGCAGTAATATTCACTTGTCTAGCAGCTGTTTTGGAATTACAGTCTGCTCTAATAAAACTTGGTGAATTTCTGCCCAGCAAAGCAGAAGCCATTGAAATATTGTCCTCGTCAGCAATTGTGTTAGATACCTTGCCCTGTACACAGTCTGATTTAACCAATGTTGAGTCCCTCTCCAGTGTTGTAACAGCCGAGGAACTCCAGCCCTGTCCTCTGAATGTTTCAGAAGTCTTGCCCTGTAACATGGATAATTCTGATTCTCTGGTCAAAATAATAGAAATCTCAGAATTTCAGTCCGGTCTGATGAGTGTTCCTGAAACCCAGCCCTGTATCCTGAAAGATTCTGGTTCTCTGGCCGCTGTGGCAGAGGTTCCAGAGTCCCCTTCCTGTCCAGGGAATTCCTCAGTTTTGCCTAGTCCAGTGGGGGCTGCTGCAATACTGACTTGTTCTGCAGCGCCTCATGAGCTCCAATCCAGTGTATTAAATGAGTCTCTGTCCAGTCCAGAGGTAGTTGTGGAGTCCCTATCTGGTTCAGTGTATACATCAGAAGATTTGTCCTGTCTTGTTAGTGCCCCTGAATCTGATTTGTTACTGACTTTGCTGGAATCAGCGACATCTAAGTCTGATCCAGCATTCTCGTGTAAAAGTCCAGTAGTTGTGAAGTTTAGTCATGATGATTTTTTTTTGGCCAGTCCTGGTTTTGGTCCTGTCTTGGCTGACCCTGAGGCTCACAGTTCCTTGACATGCCCAGAGGTTTCTCTTGTGCCGGTGTGCCCAGATGTTCTTTGTGTGCCAGAATGCCCAAGTGTGTCTAAGGTGTTAGCGTGCTCTGATGCTTCCTTAGTGGGAACACGTTCTGATGTTGCCAGTCTGCCTGCATGCCCAGAGATGGTTCTGGTCCCTGAAAGCCCTGATATTGATGTTTGTCCTTGTGGCCCTGACTCGGGAATTGCCCTAGGTTCCATAGGGGTTCTTGATAGTTCTCCATGTGAGCCTAAGGGGCATTCTGACCTATGGGGATCTCTTTGGAGCTTCAAGGTGTTCTGGGAGGTCTCTGAGAAAACTTGTCCTGGTGCCTTGGACTGGTTCAACAGTGGGTTTTGTGTTGGTAAAGACAGTACCGGTGGGCATTGCAAAGGCTTTGGCGTTTCTGAACGGTTCCTGGAAGGCGGTGGGTATCGCTCAGGGAATTTCGGAGGGCTTTCTTCTGGAAATCATGGTTCTGATGGGTGTCACATTGGGGCTTGTAGTACTGATGGGCATGGTTCTGTAGGTTCTGGTTCTGATGGGTCCAGTCTTGTGGGGACTGATTCTGGAATTCGGTCTTGCCGGGCTGTCCCGGTCATCATGAATTATCAGTCGGACTGTTTTGTTGGGAATTTCAGTTTTGAAAAGCGTCTGGAATCCGCTTTTAAGGGCGGGGGTACTGTGATGATCGCTGCTGCAGCAGCTGTTGCTGGAAGTAGTAGTGCTGCAGCTCAGGCAGTTCTGATCTATTTCCATGCAAGCTGCATAGCTTTGTCTGTCTTTCCCTGCTGTCAGCTTGTGACTGATTATCATTCACCTGTGTGGGAATCTGCATGTCTGCTCCCATTGGATGACCTCAGTATAAAGATCTGCTTCCTGCAGGGTTTCCTTGGGTTTTCATAGCTTCAGCTTAAGCCTGCCTTGCTGTCGCTTTAGCCCCCGATCGTGTTTCTTGTTATAAAGATACTTTGCTGGTCTTTGCATCATATATTGGTTCATTGCCAATATATATGCATACCAGCACGTTTATTATTTTCCTTGTATTTGTGTTACGTTGATACATCAGTGTCGCTGATGTATACGTACACGAACTGTGTGCAGTTAGTCAGCTTTCCAGCACGTTTTGGTAGGTTGCGCGTACCGTGACCACCCGTGCTGAGGTAGTTACCCTGCTCCTGGTTCTGTTTGTGGATTGCGTTCATCTCTGCGAAGAGATAACGAATCCTTCTGAATCCTGTTCTGTTACTGTTTGTGGATTGCGTTCATCTCTGCGAAGAGATAACGAATCCTTCTGAATCCTGTTCTGTTAACGTTTGTGGATTGCGTTCATCTCTGCGAAGAGATAGCGAATCCTTCTGAGTCCTGTTCCCTGTGTTACTCCATTCCTAGTCAGCGTTCCTGCTTATGTCATATATCGGTTCATTGCCGATATATCCATATGTTAGTCAGACGTTACAAATAGTTTCATTGATAGCTGTAATTGTAATACGCTAGGAAAACATTCTTATTGTATATTTATCTGTGTTACGTTCATCTATCTTAATCCTGCTATTTTCTGACTATCCTGTCCTGTCTTTGTGAGGCACGCCATCGCCGCATCGCATTGGCTGCCTCATTCCAGTCTGTCTGGTTTTGGACGCTTGCTGTCGCTAAGTAGCCGCTAGCTAGCAAGCGTTCATTCTGTCTACCTGTCCTGATCTCCTCAGTTCTGGTTTATGCGCTCAGCGCTACTTTGCGCTGAGACGTTATAACGAAAGCATTGTTTGTGGCTGTCAGATCTGCACCGGCTCTGTGCGCCACAATCTCCTATTGGAGTCAGTCCTCCCCTCCACTATACTAGGGATAGCCTGTTTCCTTGTGCTGGTGTGTGTACCTCCTCCACGCCAGCTCATGCGTTGCATGCTGACTGTGGAGAATACACCACCAAGCCTTACAGAAACAAAATAGTCAGGTCGCTAGTGCTAAAATCCACAAGCCGGGCGTTCCCCCAGAGGTCAGGCCAATTGTGGCTGGCATTGGGTCTCTGGGGGAGCGCCTAAGTGAATGGGTTGACTCTTTCCTTCAGCCCCTGGTGAGACGTCTTCCGGGTTTTATTAGAGACACTAAGCATCTTCTCTCGAGCCTGGGGGGTCTTACCTGGAAGGAACATTATTTTTGGATCACTATTGATGTTAAGGCCCTCTATGTATGTATACCCCACCACCTTGCCATTACTGCCATCAAGTATCACCTTACCAGATACTCCGCTTATCCCGAGGACCTCCAGACCTTTATTTGCATGACCGTCGAGTACCTCCTGACCCGCAATTATTTCATGTTCGATGGCGGTTTCTACCTCCAGAGGTGTGGCGCCTCCATGGGGGCCAAATTTTCCCCGTCCCTAGCTAACCTTTATATGGGTTGGTGGGAGGAGTGCCACATCTTTGGGGGTGGGAGCCGCCTACTGGATGATGTTGCGTGGTATGGGAGGTACATCGACGACCTCTTGGTCATTTGGAAAGGGGCATCTGAAAGTATCCCTTTGCTTTTGAACTATCTCAATTCTAATACCCTTAATCTGCAGTTCACATTTAGCTGGCATAAAGATTCCATTGACTATCTGGATGTTACCCTGGTTGGTGACCCAATCAGGGGGAGGATACTTTCTAAGACTTACCGGAAACCCAGCAGTGGCAACACTACCCTTCGAGCCACTAGCTGTCATCCGACACATACTATTCGCGGGGTCCCTGTGGGGGAGTTCATTAGAGCCCGCCGCAACTGTTCGGAGGCAGCTTGGCTCGAGGAGGAATTTGGGAAAGTTGAAGCCAGACTGTGGGAGAGGGGCTATCCTGAATCGATGATTAAGAGGGGTAAGGCCCGGGCGCTTTCTAGGGATAGGAACCAACTTTTGAACAACACAGATCAGGATGTAGTTAAATCCCCCAGACCCACCTTTGTGACAACTTACAGTGTGGAGTATAACAAGATTGTCTCAATTCTTAAAAAATACCTCCCGATTCTGGAGGGGGATGAAGATTTACGTAATGTTATACAGCAGGGGGTATGTTTTGCGAGCAGGCGTGCTCCCACTTTGGCCCAGTCCTTATCCCCAAGTTTATTCAACTCCGGGGCCGTAAATCGTACCTGGCTTAGCTCGACAGGCTCTTATAGGTGTGGAGTGAGGACATGCCGCTATTGTAACGTTCATACCCGAACCCAGGAAGCTATTTCCACTGCAAACGGCCATAGGTTCCCTATCAAACAGTTTATTAATTGTGGCACTCGATATGTTATATATCTGGTTAATTGTGGGGAGTGTGCCATCCAATATGTTGGGTGCACCACCAGACCTCTGCGTGCCAGAATAGGGGAACATTACTGTGGTCCGGGGTGGCTGAGTACCAATGTTTCAAATGTGGCGAAACATTTTCGCCAAGTCCATCATGGCGACATGTCCTCTTTTTCTTACCATGGCCTAGAAAGGATATCTCAAAATGTTAGGGGTGGAGATATAATTAAACAACTAAAAAGCCGTGAGGCTTTATGGATTTATAGGTTGGGTACGAGACTCCCCAATGGTTTAAATTCCCGTTGGGATTTGGCCCTAATTACCTAATCTTGCAGCTGAGCCCGTTTCTCTCTTTCTCCCTCATTTTATTAATTGCACATTACCATACATGGGTTGCTTTTATCATTATTTTTTAATATGTTTATTATTGTTAATATCCCCTCTTTATGTGGATTAGAAGGCTACCCCTGGTTTCAGGGCCGCCTCCCCTACAGGAGGAGGGTATATAAGTTCTTCCTGTGTCATTCTTACTTCAGCTATGATTAAGGACCATCCGGTCTGAAACATGTCAGCTGGAGATGTGTGACTGTGTTTGCTGATTTTGGATACGTCCACAATAAAGGACTTCTTTAGGACAACGTGCGGATCCCCTTTTTTCTTTTACTACAGTTTCAAGGATTTGGCTATCCCGGCTCCAGCACTGTCCGGCCTGAGTGAGCGGTGTTTTTCGAGTGTTTTCTTACAGTGCTAAGTGAAAGTTGGAGGGAATCGCATTATAAACGAATCCATCGAGCAAAATATGCCTTCAATATAAAATATAAAATCCCACCCCCACACTACAAACCTGAATGTCCAAAATGTTTAGCCCCTAATGCTAATCTATTTCACTGCATGTGGACTTGTAATCGAAAAAAGGACTATTGGGAAAAAGTAAAGAAAATATATATACAGAAAATATACAGAAAATATACAGAAAATATACAGAAAATAAGCAACATTACTATTGAGCTATCCCCCCTTCTATGTCTATTTCACCATGACACGGCAACGCAACCAGACCGGAGTGGAAAAACCTCTAAACCCATCTCTAAGTTGGCCCACCTTATTCTGCTCGCAGCAAAGAAAGTAATCTACAATAAGTGGATATATTCCAGTACACCAACAATCTGGGACCTTAAGGAAGAACTACTACACCTGTTCAATCTGGACAATCTGGAAACAAAACACCACAAGGAAAGATCCACAAAAAAACTTTTCTTAATATGGGGAAAATTCATAACATCCACATTTACGCAACAGGAAATTAGATCAATAATGGAACCGTATAAATATACGGCATGGTATGCCATGAAGGACCTGCAAGGGAGCCTGGGGAAACTTAAGATATAATGTGCCTAACCAGCCTGGTGGAAGTAAATAAACACCACATCCAGGGAATGTATCTCCAAAGAAGACGATTATAGCACAACTACAGAATGATGACTCCAAACACATTTTAGAAGGGAGGAGAAACAGTGACAAAAAGGGGAGGGGGAGGGCAAGGGGAGGGAATGGTTTCAGGGCGTAAGCGGGGGGGGGGGGGGGGGGGGGCGGTTAAGGGAGTGCTATTTTAAGGGGGGAGGTTTTGGGGCAGTTTGTTCTATAGGTTACAACTGGCTAAGGAACCCTCATTATGGGTACAACGGATGTGATCCCCAAATAACATATATAGCTATCTGTTATGCTAGAAGTAACTGTACCGTTAAGAATACAACATCACACCTAACCTTGCCTTCAAGCAAAATGAACGAGTTTATATACCATGTAAGCATAAAAAGGTTGTAACTGTATGAAAACCTGTTTAAAACCAAATAAAACATTGTTTAAAAAAAAAAAAGAACAAAAAACTGTATCTCTTCCTTATGGAGCACCCCAACCCGGAAGAGCAGATTAGGCGTCAGAGAGAGAGGGTGACTAGACTGCAATGGGGAGTCATCGATCGCGGTGATCACAATGTGCCTGTTCAAAGGTTGGCTGGGAATACCCCACTTATGGGCCAAGTCGTAGTCCAGAAAGTTTGCTGCGGAGCCCGAATCAACGAATGCTTGGGTGGATATGACCTGATCCCCCCAAGCAATAGAGCACGGCAACAAACATTGATTATCAGGTAGAGGTAAAACTGGCTCGCCTAGGGTAGTACCTCTAACTACACCTAGGCGAAGGAGTTTTCAGCCTTCCTAGGACAGTTCTGCACAATATGACCCTTCTCTGCACAGTACAAACAGAGCCCCTCCTTCCTTCTACGATTCTTCTCCAGCTCTGACAGTCTGGACTGACCAATCTGCATTGGCTCATCCTGAGTGGTAGAGGAGGAAACAGGGATGGGCCCTGGCTTAGCAGAACCTCTGGCCCGACTCTGTTTCTGATAACGAACCCTCCTGTCAATCTTGACTGCTAGGGTGATGGCGTCATCCAGTGTTTTGGGTTCAGGATGACTCAACATGATATCCGAAACTGCATCGGATAAGCCTGTCAGGAAACAATCTAGCAAGGCAAAGGGACCCCGTCTAGCCGACACTGCCCACCGTCTGAACTCAGCCGCATAAACTTCAACGGAGTTGTGGCCCTGACGGAGTGTTTTCAGTCTCCTTTCTGATGTGACCGCCAAATCCGGATCATCGTAAATAACGGCCATAGCATCGAAAAAATTCTGTACAGAGGATAAGGCCTCGTGACCTGTTGGCAAACTGTACGCCCAGGTCTGGGAGTCTCCTGACAACAAAGTCTTAATGAATGTTACTGTCACAATCTGCATCTGCTGGTAAATTCCTGCATGAACTAACTTTGCTTCACCAGCAGATGTCACCAGCCTCCTCCATGAATTTGCAACCTGAACTTTCCTCTGCCCACCAGCAGAGGGCGGACTTTCTAGAGATCTCTCCACAGACAGGGAGGAGGCCTGGACTGTCACATGGTCTATCAGCATGGCATTTAAGCCACACCTGAAAACTCACTAGTTGCTAGCTCTTTGTTCCTGGTTCTAGCCATCCTGCCCTGAGTTCCCTGTTCCTGGTGTTATAGTTCCTTGATTCCCTGCTGTATTGATCTCCCGTGTTGACCCTGTGCTTTGTATTACCGACTATTCTTTGCCTAGCGATTACTGTACTGTTTTATCTCCTGTTGATGACCTATGCTTGCTGACCATCCATATGTCTCCTCCTTGAGTGTGCATCTTGTACCTGTATATATTTCTGTGTTTATATTGGTGATAATATTCTGGTTCCAGGGTCAGTGTGCACACAGTTATACACACTGGATCTACTCTGCATAAACCATCTTATGCAGAGAGGTTCTTGTGTATATACCCTGGTATTTCATACATTTGTATGCTTATTGTAAACATCCGCTGGTAGGTATCCTCATTGCTGTGTATATATGAATATATCTGCCTGTGTTATTGCTGCAGTGTATGTATGCCTGCTGAATACTTTGCCTGCAAGTCAATGCTGATTGATTCTGTGCATGAGGTTAAAGGGAACCTTAACTGAACGGGGGGTAAAGAGTTTCACTTACCTGGGGCTATTACCAGCCCCCTGCAGCAGTCCTGTGCCCTCGGCGCCGCTCTGGAATCCTCTGGTCCCCCGCTGTCGCTTAGTTTCGTTTTTGACGACTCACCAGTCGCCGGCCGCCATGCGTATTATTGGACGCATTCACCAATGCAATTAGCGCTATTGTGGACCGCAACGCGTCGCCGCATTCCGCACGCTTAGATATGCGGCAACGCGTATTTTTGTACGCGTTGCAGTCCGCAATAGCGCTAATTGCATTGGTGAATGCGTCCAATAATACGTGTGGCGGCCGGCGACTGGTGAGTCGTCAAAAACGAAACTAAGTGACAGTGGGGGACCAGAGGATTCCACAGCGGCGCCGAGGGCACAGGACTGCTGCAGGGGGCTGGTAATAGCCCCAGGTAAGTGAAACTCTTTATCCCCCGTTCAGTTAAGGTTCCCTTTAATGCACAGTGTGGTGATAGATTGGGGTGCTGATGATGTTAGGAATACAGGAACATATTTCTTTCATTTTTCTGTCTACTAAGTCTGCTAAAAGCTAGCCTAGCTCTTGAAGGTGTCACCTAGCTCCAGGAAACTGTTAATGGGAGCCTGTATGTACATGTAAATTCTGTATGCCTGCTAGAAGCAATTCTGGCTTTGGGGAAAGCTGTGTGTACTGTAGGACAATAGGAAGTGCTTTTGAGTCTGTATGCAGTTCCTCTGAGAGTGGGTCACTGCTAATTGGGTTGTCTGCATAGGTTCTGAACTCTTTGACATGTAGACACCCAATTGTCCCAAAAGACAATCGGACTAATTGAATCTGCCAACTTCATAGGCTATCAGGAAACTCAGTGATTTACATAGCACAGCTGCCCTGATGCAATGTTGAAAAGCCTCACTACAATCTTTTGATGTATAGACTTTTACCTGCGGGAATGTTGAGGAAGCGTTAGTCAATTGTCACCTGGCGTGGAGGATGATCTGGAAACTGAGACAGGAACCCTTTGAAGTTCGCATATCACAGGAAGATTATGACAAGCGTTCAGTGATGTCACAAATGGGGAAATTGCATTAGTTCCTGGGGACTGGACATTAAATGCCCCAGGGGATACTTCAGACTATTTAAGATTGGTCCAGAACAGGCACATGTATCTTCTCTCGAGAGTAGCTCATTGCTAGAGATGATCCCGAGGAAATCGGTAAATCCGCGTCTCTCCACGGTTGGGCATTTGCGATGGTAAAAGTTCACTTTACGTTTATTCCATTTTTATTTCGGCAACCTGTCTTGTGTGTATTTTTGTAACTTTAATCTTATAACTTTTTTACTTTGTTTTTGTACATCTTTTGTATATATTAAGTTCTGCATTGTTCCACGTTTTCCTGGAATATTAAATTATTATTTAATAAGCTTGACTTCTGCCGTACTAAACCAACACTCATAGCCTAGAAGAGATTGAAGTGTGTATAGGTCCATGCCTAATTGTATGCTTGAGCAACACTACCATATGAAATTGTAATTGCTTTGTGTGTGGGGGCGTTTGTCATACGTTGGCCTAAAGCGCGCAGCTGATCCAACGTACGAAAACGCCAGTGCGTGTAGCGACAGCAGAGTGGCTAACAGTATCGTTCGGAACGACTGTTAGTGGTTTTGCTTCACTACAGTGTAAGATTGCAACTGTGTGTGTGTGTGTGCGTGGCGTTCCCGTATTCGGCCTAAAGCGTAAAGCTAACACGAAAACGCGGATTGCGCGCTGAGCACTCGACAGCCGAGTGGACGTGTCTAGCAAATCGCTAGTGGTGGCAGTGAGAAGTGTTCTGGGGGGGGGGGGGTCACAGCCTTGTTTGTAGCTTAAATAAGGCTGCTCCCCGCTTGATCTGGTCAAACCCCCAGTCGGGAACCGTATACGCTGGCGTGCCGCGGGCCGGTTCCTGACACACAGCATTACTTTATATTCATTTAATAATAAATCCTTATTGTTCATTTACTCCTGGTTTGTCAGTCCTTTCCTAACAGTGACATCTCTGCCTGGTTGCAGGTTTGTGCGTTTGTTTCTGTTTTGCTCCAGGTGCAGCGCACAAACTCCATGCAATCGTAACAGAAGAGCTTGCCAGAAAAAATTGTCACTAGGAAAAGGTCTGAGATCCTTTTTCTCCAGTCATGATTGACATGGATTTAATGCACCTGTCTGAATACGCTATTCTAGCAAAAAACAAAAGGAAACTTTGCTATCATACGTTTGCAGACGATTCCTATGAGGATCTGCAGCAGCTGATTTCATAGGTTCAGTCCGTGAGTAATGAAAGAACCTTTCCTTATGATTTAGGAGACTTCTTGTCAGTTCTGCATGAATGTTGCTCTGAAGCCCAACAAAATTCAGTTGCTTATTCCACAATACATGTTCCGGGTAATTTATCAGGCCCCATTAAAAGTCCCGCTGCCCCTTTGAATCAAGCCAGATCCTGGCCAGTAATTAACCAGATTCAACCAATTCAGTCCACTCCTGATCCTGCTACTTCCATTAATACTGGAATCTCATTTGTTTCAGCTTTGGAAGTTGACTGGACTACTCAGCACAATAACTACTACTCCTTGCTAGCAGAAAAAGACAAAAATTATTGTTATAAAAAATTGTCAGTATATTCCCGTGAAGAGCTAATGCATGTTATGCATGTTACATCTTTTATGCAGCAGGGCAACTCTGCAGAATCCAAAATGCAATCATTATTGCAGATTCTGCAAACCCTAATTGCAGTAAGAGATTCTTGTACCTCCTGGACTCAAGTTAGATCCCTGCCTGTCTATTGCAATAACTCCTCAGTAATAAACCAAACCAAGCCAATTAAAACTAATCATATTGCTGTCACTTCCAAACAGACAGTTCAGTCCTCCAATTATGCTCAGGGTAATCTGCCAGCTCCCATTAAAGAGTAACTGTCAGGCTGCAGAAGCTAATTTAAACCTCTATTCTCCTGTGTTAAACAGTTTAGACAGAAGCCAAAAAGACATTACTAAAGATAAAAATCTCTCTTACATTTAATGTGTGCTTATCAGCAAAGCTAAGCTCCTAAGGAGGACGCAAGCCGCATTCCATACTGCAAAGCATTCTGGGGCCCTCCCCTCGGCTGCTAAGGAGAAGACGGGATCAAGTTTCAGCAGCTTCTAACTCAGTCCAGCCACAGCACAGATAAATCTCCGGGAAGAGTACTCTGCAGGAGTCCGCTATTGTTCCTAGCCACATGGCTCATTAATATTCACTGCACACTGTGTTATTCTGTACGAGCTCCTCTGTGAATAGGGAAGCAGGCAGGACATGACGACACATTTGGCTTCACAAACATGGAACCTGCCATGGGCTGTCAGGAGCATCATTCTCTGCATATACTATATAAAAATTCTGTGAAATCCAAACGTGGACAGTGAAATGCATATGTAATGTAAGTACAGCCAATCTTTAGCTACTGATATATGTGTTTATTTTCTCTGAGACCTTATACCTAACAGCTCCTCTTTAAGAGTGATTGGGATCCCCCATTCAGTAGATGGAAAATTAATACACTGAATGATGAATTCAAATATGATTGGGAGTCATTTCATGAATTTTATTCCGCAAAAGATAAGACATTTTTAGATGCATTTATTAAATCTGCAACTTCTCTGATGAACCTGAATGTTTGCAAGTCTGACTGTGTGCTTCCCTTGATTGATGAATGGAAAAAGATTTTGCATAAAAAAAATCCTTCTGAGTTTTCTGGTAGTCAGTTTGTGCAGCATTCAGCAGCCAATGTTAACCCTGTCAGTTCCAGCAATACGTTTGTCAGCTTTGCTCCAGTATTCCATCTTGAACAGATTGATCAGATGTTTGGTTACCTTAAGAGTGACTGGGATCGATTTCTTGAGTTCTATCTAGAAAAAGGTGATTCATATATATTTGCATGCATGCAAATATATATACCAGTCTATGGTTGATCAAAAGACTTGTAAATATGAATCAGGTTCTGGTCTAGTAATTGCTTGGCAAAGAATTTTGTCTCATTCTTATGATTTTCAGAGCACACCACCTGTTAATTCTGCCCCAGGCATCAAGGGAAAGACATGCTCTCTGTCCTCAGTAACCTGTTCCACGGACTTGGAATTGCCTGTATCCAAAAATCATAAAAGAACTGCTCCTTTACAGACTGCAGTTAGATCCACTCCGTGGTCATTCTAGCTTCCTACATCATACCTGCCCTGTTCTTCTGCACATCAGGACTTTGTTAAACTCACCCCTGCTTCTAGACTGAGTCAAAAATCAAAAGATTAAACGGAAATATTTTCCTACAGCCTCCATCCTTCCAGTTACCACCGCAAAGACTCCAACGGTTATGTTGCCGGTTGCTGCAGATCTACAAACTGTATCTTTACAGAAACATAATCCAGCTTCACTCCAGCCTGCTGTTCCTGTTATGCCAGTTACCGCAGCTCAGCCTGTGCCACTTACCTCAGTTGTGCCAGTTACTCCTGTCATGCCAGTGCCAGTTACTCCTGTCATGCCAGTGCCAGTTACTCCTGTCATGCCAGTGCCAGTCACTCCTGTCATGCCAGCGCCAGTCTCCTCAGCCCTGCCTGTGCCAGTCTCCTCAGCCCTGCCTGTGCCAGTCTCCTCAGCCCTGCCTGTGCCAGTCAGCTCAGCAGTACCCGTGTCTGTCGGCCCAATGTTTCCCCTTTCAGAAGATTTGGCAGTGTCCTTGTCGGTCGGCCTGGCAATGTCCCTGTTGGTCAGTTTGGCGGTGGCCCAGTCAGACAGCTTGGCAGAACCTCTGTCAGTTGGTTTGGCAGTGGGTCCTCCAAATGTCTCAGCAAGTCTCTTGCCAGCTGCTCCGGCAGAGTCTCAGTCTGCCATTCCAGCAGAACCATACTCCACAGCTCAGCCAAAGGCCCAGCCAGGTGCTCGATCAGTTGGTCTGCCAGTAGCTCGATCTGAGGTTCAGCTAATTGCTCTGCCAAAGGTCTTGTCAGCTATGCAGCCAGTGGTCCAGCCAGTCGCTCAGCCAAAGGTCCAGCTTTCTCGAGCCTCTGCTGATACCCTTTGCCCTTCAACTCCTGCTAGAGCACAGACTTATGCTGAAGTTCAATCCGCACAGATGTCTGACACTCAGGCACCACAGACCCCTGTTAATGCCCTGTTTCCAAAGACTCCTGCTGAGATCCAGCTCCCTCAATTCTCTGCTGAAAGAGGGCTCCCACAGTCTTCTGCTGAGGCTAAGTGCACACTCATTTCTGCTGATGGCTCGTCCTCAAAAACATTTTCTGGTACTCAGTTCCCACAGATTCCTCCAGATACCCTGCATCTACAAACTGTTATCCAGTCTGCTGCTTTGCCTGCCCTATTGGAAAATGACTTTCAGTTTACCCATCCTGATGGCCTCGAGTCTACTGTTCCTGATGGCTTCCAGTCTACTGTTCCTGATGGCCTCCAGTCTACTGTTCCTGATGGCCTCGAGTCTACTGTTCCTGATGGCCTCGAGTCTACTGTTCCTGATGGCCTCGAGTCTACTGTTCCTGATGGCCTCGAGTCTGCTGTTCCTGATGGCCTCGAGTCTGCTGTTCCTGATGGCCTCGAGTCTGCTGTTCCTGATGGCCTCGAGTCTGCTGTTCCTGATGGCCTCGAGTCTGCTGTTCCTGATGGCCTCGAGTCTGCTGCTGTTCCTGATGGCATCGAGTCTGCTGCTTCTCCTGATGGCCTCAAGTCTGCTGCTTCTCCTGATGGCCTCGAGTCTGCTGCTTCTCCTGATGAGTTCCTGTCTGGTGCCTCTCCTGATGAGCTCCTGTCTGGTGCCTCTCCTGATGAGCTCCTGTCTGGTGCCTCTCCTGATGAGCTCCTGTCTGGTGCCTCTCCTGATGAGCTCCTGTCTGGTGCCTCTCCTGATGAGCTCCTGTCTGGTGCCTCTCCTGATGAGCTCCTGTCTGGTGCCTCTCCTGATGAGCTCCTGTCTGGTGCCTCTCCTGATGAGCTCCTGTCTGGTGCCTCTCCTGATGAGCTCCTGTCTGGTGCCTCTCCTGATGAGCTCTTGTCTGGTGCCTCTCCTGATGAGCTCCTGTCTGGTGCCTCTCCTGATGAGTTCCTGTCCGGTGCCTCTCCTGGTGGTATCCTGCTCCTCCTGTTTGTGGCCATTATGCATCCCTTCCTGATGGCATCCAGTTTCCGGTTTTATTTGATGACCTCAGATGCCCTGCTCCTGTGGATGTCCAGTCTATGGCTCTTTCTGGTGTCCTTCAGTTTCCTGTTTCACCCAAAGGTCTTCAGAGTGACTTGCAACATGTCCTATTGCCTCTGGGTCCTTTTGTCCAGTCAGCCCGGTAATACCCGGGTTGTGGCCTCGTTTGCTGACCAATTTATGGCCTGCCTCTTTGCCAGTGTTTTCTGGGACCCAGGTGGGCATAAGTCCAAGTGGAGCATCCAGAGGCTGCTCCTTGAGGGGGGGGGGGGGGGGGTAATGTTACAATCTGCATCTGCTGGTAAATTCCTGCATGAACTAACTTTGCTTCACTAGCAGATGTCACCAGCCTCCTCCATGAATTTGCAACCTGAACTTTCCTCTGCCCACCAGCAGAGGGCGGACTTTCTAGAGATCTCTCCACAGACAGGGAGGAGGCCTGGACTGTCACATGGTCTATCAGCATGGCATTTAAGCCACACCTGCACACTCACTAGTTGCTAGCTCTTTGTTCCTGGTTCTAGCCATCCTGCCCTGAGTTCCCTGTTCCTGGTGTTATAGTTCCTTGATTCCCTGCTGTATTGATCTCCCGTGTTGACCCTGTGCTTTGTATTACCGACTATTCTTTGCCTAGCGATTACTGTACTGTTTGATCTCCTGTTGATGACCTATGCTTGCTGATCATCCGTATGTCTCCTCCTTGAGTGTGCATCTTGTACCTGTATATATTTCTGTGTTTATATTGGTGATAATATTCTGGTTCCAGGGTCAGTGTGCACACAGTTATACACACTGGATCTACTCTGCATAAACCATCTTATGCAGAGAGGTTCTTGTGTATATACTCTGGTAGTTCATACATTTGTATGCTTATTGTATACATCCGCTGGTAGGTATCCTCATTGCTGTGTATATATGAATATATCTGCCTGTGTTATTGCTGCAGTGTATGTATGCCTGCTGAATACTTTGCCTGCAAGTCAATGCTGATTGATTCTGTGCATGAGGTTAATGCTGTTAGGCTTGGTGGGCTTATTCTCCACCGTCAGCATGCAACACATAAGCTGACGTGAAGGAGGTACACACACCAGCACAAGGAATCAGGATATCCCCAGTTTAGTGGAGGAGAGGACTGACTCCAATAGGAGATTGTGGCGCACAGAGCCGGTGCAGATCTGAACAGCCACAAACAATACTTCGTGATAACGTCTCAGCGCAAAGTAGCGCTGAGCGCATAAACCAGGACTGAGGAGATCAGGACAGGTAGACAGAATGAACGCTTGCTTAACTAGCCACTAATTAGTGACAGCAAGCGTCCACAACAAGACAGACTGGAATGAGGCAGCCAATGCGTAGCAGCGATGGCGTGCCTCACAAAGACAGGACAGGATAGTCAGGAAATAGGAGGATCAAGATAGAAGAACGTAACACAGACAAATATACAATAAGTATGTTTTCCTAGCGTATTACAATTACAGCTATCAATGAAACTATTCGTAACGTCTGACTAACATACAGTGGAGGAAATAATTATTTGACCCCTCACTGATTTTGTAAGTTTGTCCAATGACAAAGAAATGAAAAGTCTCAGAACAGTATAATTTCAATGGTAGGTTTATTTTAACAGTGGCAGATAGCACATCAAAAGGAAAATCGAAAAAATAGCCTTAAATAAAAGATAGCAACTGATTTGCATTTCATTGAGGGAAATACGTTTTTGAACCCCTACCAACCATTAAGAGTTCTGGCTCCCACAGAGTGGTTAGACACTTCTACTCAATTAGTCACCCTCATTAAGGACACCTGTCTTAACTAGTCACCTGTATAAAAGACACCTGTCCACAGAATCAATCAATCAAGCAGACTCCAAACTCTCCAACATGGGAAAGACCAAAGAGCTGTCCAAGGATGTCAGAGACAAAATTGTAGACCTGCACAAGGCTGGAATGGGCTACAAAACCATTAGCAAGAAGCTGGGAGAGAAGGTGACAACTGTTGGTGCGATTGTTCGAAAATGGAAGGAGCACAAAATGACCATCAATCGACCTCGCTCTGGGGTTCCACGCAAGATCTCACCTCGTGGGGTGTCAATGGTTCTGAGAAAGGTGAAAAAGCATCCTAGAACTACACGGGAGGAGTTAGTGAATGATCTCAAATTAGCAGGGACCACGGTCACCAAGAAAACCATTGGAAACTCATTACACCGCAATGGATTAAAATCCTGCAGGGCTCGCAAGGTCCCCCTGCTCAAGAAGGCACATGTGCAGGCCCGTCTGAAGTTTGCCAATGAACACCTGAATGATTCTGTGAGTGACTGGGAGAAGGTGCTGTGGTCTGATGAGACCAAAATAGAGCTCTTTGGCATTAACTCAACTCGCTGTGTTTGGAGGAAGAAAAATGCTGCCTATGACCCCCAAAACACCATCCCCACCGTCAAGCATGGGGGTGGAAACATTTTGCTTTGGGGGTGTTTTTCTGCTAAGGGCACAGGACAACTTAATCGCATTAACGGGAAAATGGACGGAGCCATGTATCGTGAAATCCTGAACGACAACCTCCTTCCCTCTGCCAGGAAACTGAAAATGGGTCGTGCATGGGTGTTCCAGCACGACAATGACCCAAAACATACAGCAAAGGCAACAAAGGAGTGGCTCAAGAAGAAGCACATTAAGGTCATGGAGTGGCCTAGTCAGTCTCCGGACCTTAATCCAATAGAAAACCTATGGAGGGAGCTCAAGCTCAGAGTTGCACAGAGACAGCCTCGAAACCTTAGGGATTTAGAGATGATCTGCAAAGAGGATTGGACCAACATTCCTCCTAAAATGTGTGCAAACTTGGTCATCAATTACAAGAAACGTTTGACCTCTGTGCTTGCAAACAAGGGTTTTTCCACTAAGTATTAAGTCTTTTATTGTTAGAGGGTTCAAAAACTTATTTCACTCAATGAAATGCAAATCAGTTGCTATCTTTTATTTAAGGTTATTTTTTTCGATTTTCCTTTTGATGTGCTATCTGCCACTGTTAAAATAAACCTACCATTGAAATGATACTGTTCTGAGACTTTTCATTTCTTTGTCTTTGGACAAACTTACAAAATCAGTGAGGGGTCAAATAATTATTTCCTCCACTGTATGTATATATCAGCAATGAACCGATATATGACATAAGCAGAAACACTGACTAGGACTGGAGCAATACAGGGAACAGGACTCAGAAGGATTTGCTATCTCTTTGCAGCGATGAACGCAATCCACAAACAGAACCAGGAGCAGGATAACTAACTCAGCACGGGTGATCACGATACGCGCAAACTACCAAAACGTGCTGGAAAGCTGACTAACTGAACACAGGATATAAACAGTTCGTGTACGTATACATCAGCGACACTGATGTATCAACGTAACACGAATACAAGGAAAATAACAAAACGTGCAAGTATGCGTATATATTGGCGATGAACCAATATATGACACAAGACAAGCAAAGTAACAACTTCTAGAAACAAGAGCAGAACAAGAAGGACTCGCTGACCCCTTCGCAGGAGTCAGCGCAGTCTACACGGACTAGGAACGAGGTGGGAGCCGCACAGAGTAACAGACAGAATCTGAGACTATGGTAGCCCATGGAGCATTGCAGGAAGCAGTTCTTTATACTGAGGTCATCCAATGGGAGCAGACATGCAGATTCCCACACAAGTGAATGGTAATTAATCACAGGCTGACAGCAGGAAAAGGCAGACAATGATATGCAGTCTGCAGGAAAGGGATTGCCACTCCATTGCAGCAGACAATGTTTGTTTTCACAAAAGCATATTAACCACTTTACCCCCGCGCGTACGTATTTCTCCGCCCCTTTTTCCATCCTTTAAAAACCAGGGACGGAGAAACACGTACTTTCCGCGTTCCCGACGCTGCCCGCGCTCCCGCTCGTAAACACGCCGCCCGCCGCTAGTAAAACCGCCGCCGCCCGCTCGCCCAGAGATCAATGAACGGGAAAATCCATTCCCGTTCGTTGATCTAAGCCCCGCAATGATCAGCTGCTCTCCTTTGGGCAGCGCGATCATTGTGAGAAAAAACTCACGTGTCCAGCCTCCTTATTCTTCCTCCAAGCTTCCGGAAGGAAGCTTGGAGGTCGCATTAAAACAAAAAGTTACTGTGGCCATCTTGTGGCCAAATAGTAAACTACACCCTACACATTTTTCACATACAAATAAATGACTTTTACACATAAAATTAACTCATTACCTCCCACACTCCCCATTTTTTTTTTTTTAGTAATTAAAAAAAAATTTAAAAATTTACAATTAAAAAAAATACATAAATAGTTACCTTAGGGACTGAACTTTTTAAATATTTATGTCAAGAGGGTATAACACTGTTACTTTATAAACTATGGGCTTGTAATTAGGGATGGACGCAAAACTGAAAAAAATGCACCTTTATTTCCAAATAAAATATTGGCGCCAAACATTGTGATAGGGACATAATTTAAATGGTTTTATAACCGGGACAAAAGGGCAAATACGTTTCATGGGTTTTAATTACAGTAGCATGCATTATTTAAAAACTATAATGGCCGAAAACTGAAAAATAATTATTTTTTTCCCCACATTTTTCCTATTTTCCCATTAAAACACATTTAGAAAAAAATAATTCTTGGCATAATGTCCAACCTAAAGAAAGCCTAATTGGTGGCGAAAAAAACAAGATATAGTTCATTTCATTGCGATAAGTAATAATAAAGTTATAGACAAATGAATGGAAGGAGCGCTGAAAGGTGAAAATTGCTCTGGTGCTCAGGGGGTAAAACCCCTCAGTGGTGAAGTGGTTAAACTGTCATTAACTTCAGAGCGACTGCAGATGGAATCAGCAACTAGTTTAAGTGCAAACCAAACTATGCAAGCACATGCATGTAATGACATCAGAACTGCTTGGGTTGCAATACCACTGCAGCCAGCAGTAAACGCTGCAGAAGCGATCGTGACAGTACCCCCCCCCCCCCTTAAACGCCTATAAAAACTGACATATTTCTCCTGAACCACCCAAACCAAAAAAATCAGAAGTGGAAAATCCAGCAAATTGATATGACTGATAATTCATGAAGGTCGGAACAGCCCGACAAAAACAAATTCCTGAATCAGTCTCACCAAGACTAGACTAATTGGAACCAGAACCTACCGAACCATGCACGTCAGTACTACAAGCCTCAGTGTGATACCCATCAGAACAACGACTTCCAGAAAAAAGCCCCCAGAAACTCTCTGAGCGATACCCACCGCCTTCCAGGGACTGTCCAAAAACGCCAAAGCCTTTGCAATGCCCACCGGAACTGTCCTTACCAACACAAAACCCACTGTTGAACCAGTCCAAGGTACCAGGACAAGTTTCCTCAGAGATCTCCCAGAACACTTGGAAGCTCCAAAGAGATCCCCACAGGTCAGAACGCCCCTTAGGCTCACATGGACAACTATCAAGAACCCCTATGGAACCCAGGGCAACTCCAGAGTCAGGGTCACAAGGACAAACATCAAGATCAGGGCTTTTAGGGACCAGAACCATCTCCGGGCATGCAGGCCAACCGGCAACATCAGAACATGTCTCCACTAGGGAAGCAGGTGAGCACGCTAACACAGACACACTTGGGCACTCTGGCATACGAAGCACATCTGGGCACACCGGCACAAGAGAAACCTCTGGGCATGTCAAGGAACTGCGAACCTCAAAGTCAGTCAAGACAGGACCGAAACTAGGACTGGGCAAAAAAAAATCATCATGACTAGACTTCACAGTTACTGGATTCTCACTAAAAACTGCAGGATCAGACTTAGATGTCGCTGATTCCAGCAAGGTTATTAACCATTTCCGCCGCCCGGACGTGAAGCTCACGTCCGGGCGGCAGCTCTGCAGCGCTCCCGCGCTTGGGCGCGCTCCCGCCCGCGATCGCGGGCGCGCCCCCGCATCCCCGCTGTGCCGCCCGGTAGCCCTGGGATCAGTGAAAGGGAACATGGTTCCCGATCACCGATCCCTTTCCCCCGCAGAAAAACCAAAGCGCTCACCTATGAGGCTTCAGTTCTTCTGCCCGGAGAGAGTTCCGCATCGCCCTTGTACTTCCGCTTAGCAGGAAGTACAAGGATGGGGAAAAAAAATGAAGGTGGCCATCTTGTGGCCAAATAGTAAAATTACAGCTACACATATTTTACATCACAATTTACACAGATAACAACATTAAAAATTAACTGTTTATGCCCCACACCAAAATATTCCCCAAATAAAAATTTTAATGGAAAAAAAACAAAAACATTACAATAAAAAAAAAAAAAAAGACATAAATAGTTACCAAAGGGTCTGAACTTTTTAAATATGCATTTGAAGGGGGTATACTACAAACATTTTTTAAATTATAAGCTTGTAAATAGCGATGAACGCAAAACGGAAACAATGCACCTTTATTTCCAAATAAAATATTGTCGCCATACATTGTGATAGGGACAAAATTTAAATGGTATAATAACCGAGACATACGAGCAAATAAAATACATAGGTTTTAATTATGGTAGCGTGGATTATTTTAAAGCTATAAAGGCCGAAAACTGAGAAATAATGAATTTTTTCCATTTTTTTCTTATTAATCCTGTTAAAATGCATTTACGGTAAAGTGGCTCTTAGCAAAATTTACCACCCACAGAAAGCCTAATTAGTGGCGGAAAAAACAAGATATAGATCAATAAATTGTGATAAGTAGTGATAAAGTTATTAGCGAATGAATGGGAGGTGAAAATTGCTCCGATGCATAAGGTGAAAAATCCCCGCGGGCTGAAATGGTTAACAAATCATGTTCAGGGGCATTTACAAGACAGGACAAATCTTCTGATGTATGCACCGAACTAGACAGGGTTCCCATAGCTTCTTCTGGACTAGACAGAGACTCATCAAATACACTGGATTGGAGCTCATGAAGGGCTGCAAAACAAGTCAGTATTGCAGCAATCCCCACTGAACTAAGCAAAACTGAGGAACTCACTGGACAGGAAGGGGACTCTGGAACTTCTGCCACACCGGCCAGAAAACCAGAATTTTCCAGGATACAGGGCTGGGTTTCAGAAACACTCATTAACCCGGACTGAAATTCTGAGATTTCTATTATTTTTTCCAGCGAGTCAGAATTATCCATGTTACAGGGCAATACTTCTGAAACATTCAGAGGACAGGGCTGAAGTTCCCTGACTACTGTGATATCAGAGAGGGACTCAACATCTTTAGCTAAATCAGACTGTGTACAGGGCAAGGTATCAAAAACACTTGCTGACAAAGACAATGTTTCAATAGCTTCTGCTTCACTGGGCAGAGATTCATCAAGTTTTACTAGAGCAGACTGTAGTTCCAAAACAGCTGCTAAACAAGTGAATACTACTGCAACACCCACTGAAGTAAGCAGTGCCTCAGACTCCTCTGCTAGAGGATCTGAAGTATCCAACGTACTGGGTGAAGCATAAGAATCTGCGACCACAGCTTCACTGGACAGGATCACTGAACAGGCCATATCGCAGGGCAAAACCATGGAAGCACCTGCTGGACAGCGTAATGATTCTGTGACCTGAGCTTCATTGGAAAGATCTACTGCACAATTCATGGTACAGGGCAAATTTACTGGAACATTTTCTGAACAAGGTAATAATTCTATGATTTCAGGTTCACATAGCAGATGCTCTGAGCTATTCACGAAACTAGAGCGAGGTGTAGAGACAGGAAGATCAAGACACAATGTTTGCGCATCTGAATCACTATTCAATTGTAAAATTGGGGAATTCAGATGCTGGGGTTCTGAGGTTTCTAGACAGGATTGCTGGAACTCAGAAACTAATGTAGTGCATCTATTGGCATCTGCTGGATCAGACAGGAGTTGAACTTTATTAACACAAATAAATTCTACAGAAGTGTTTTCAGAGGCAGGCAAAGATTTTCTGATGTCTGTTTCACTGAACAAGGACTCATGAGTACTGGCTAGGCTGGACTCAGAAGTCAGCAGGACCTCTAGAACCTCTGCTGATAAATTTGTGCAGGGCAAGGTTAAGGAAATATCAGTAGCTTCTGTTTTACTGGGAAGTAACACTGAGTTATCCATGGTACAGGGTGGAATTACAGGGACATTCACTGGACAAGGTAGGGACTCAGGAACTGGAGAAATGGGACAGTCTCCAACTGACAGGGTACTTTCCCTGGTATCAACTGACTGGATCACATAAAAATCATCCAAAATCATTTCCCACACATCGATCAATGGAGCCACAAAGTCATACCCACACACACCAGTTTTTATTAGGTTATAGGCAGACTTAATGCATGTATTCAATACTAATTCACTTTTTGCACTGTAGAATTGACAAAATGAACTTGAATCACTCTTCCATTCACAAACCAGGACTTCCATCTCTCCTTTCTCAAATGGAGGATCCCATACATATTTAACAGCTGAGCATTCAGGCTGATCACAGTTTGCAAATGTGGTTGTGGCAGAAACATGTATTGGGTTATTTAGCAGGCGATTGGCAGATTTCTTATTCCTAAGGATCTCCAATACCTGTAGCAAGTGTTGAACTGTAGTGTATGCAAATCTCCCTTGCTGCACGAATAAATTGATCTGTTCAATACTCTGTAATATATCTTCATAATCATACTCAGATAATTCTTTTAGACAAAAATCTTTATTTTCCCTGGCCAGTGATGAAAGTTCATTAGTAGTTTCATAGGTCCATTTGACTCCCCTGAATGGTAACTGAATCTCATTATCTGCTAATGGCGGAGTCTCATTACAGATCTGATGCGCAGTCGCTAAGGGCAACGACTCCGCTGATTGTAACGCTTTTCTTTTGGAGCATTTACGTTTGGCTTTAGACCCTGCTGCCTTAGGTGATTTATTCAAAGCAGAAGAAAAGTTATCAGAACAATTATCTGCTTGCTGATTATTTTTGCAAGCAATTGAAGGAGCAGCTGATTGACAAGCTGCCAGGAGCTCATTAAAAGGGTAAGGCAAGTTAGTTTTGCGCAGCCAGTTATGGATCACAAACGCTAGAAATTCCAGCGGTCTCTCTTTCAAATTGGTATGATCCAGGACATCGTAAGCCCACTGAAACAAATTTCCCTTAAACAAAACATAAACTAGCTGGGGGGCCCACGTTGAAACAGGAGTAGCCTGGAGCTCGGGATTGGCCAGGAACCTGGTACATTCAGAAAAAAACTCATTTTCTGTTTCAGAATTAAGTTTCTCAAACTTCTTAAAGGAACAGGAACCATAACAAACAGTGTCATTTTTGCTGGAAACCCGCCCCCCCCCACAATGGGGATTGGTAATGGGGCTACCATAATGTTAGGCTTGGTGGGCTTATTCTCCACCGTCAGCATGCAACACATAAGCTGACGTGAAGGAGGTACACACACTAGCACAAGGAATCAGGATATCCCCAGTTTAGTGGAGGAGAGGACTGACTCCAATAGGAGATTGTGGCGCACAGAGCCGGTGCAGATCTGTACAGCCACAAACAATACTTCGTGATAACGTCTCAGCGCAAAGTAGCGCTGAGCGCATAAACCAGGACTGAGGAGATCAGGACAGGTAGACAGAATGAACGCTTGCTTAACTAGCCACTACTTAGTGACAGCAAGCGTCCACAACAAGACAGACTGGAATGAGGCAGCCAATGCGTAGCAGCGATGGCGTGCCTCACAAAGACAGGACAGGATAGTCAGGAAATAGGAGGATCAAGATAGAAGAACGCAACACAGACAAATATACAATAAGTATGTTTTCCTAGCGTATTACAATTACAGCTATCAATGAAACTATTTGTAACGTCTGACTAACATATGTATATATCGGCAATGAACCGATATATGACATAAGCAGAAACACTGACTAGGACTGGAGCAATACAGGGAACAGGACTCAGAAGGATTTGCTATCTCTTCGCAGCGATGAACGCAATCCACAAACAGAACCAGGAGCAGGATAACTAACTCAGCACGGGTGATCACGATACGCGCAAACTACCAAAACGTGTTGGAAAGCTGACTAACTGAACACAGGATATAAACAGTTCGCGTACGTATACATCAGCGACACTGATGTATCAACGTAACACGAATACAAGGAAAATAACAAAACGTGCAAGTATGCGTATATATTGGCGATGAACTAATATATGACACAAGACAAGCAAAGTAACAACTTCTAGAAACAAGAGCAGAACTAGGAGGCCTCGCTGACCCCTTCGCAGGAGTCAGCGCAGTCTACACGGACTAGGAACGAGGTGGGAGCCGCACAGAGTAACAGACAGAATCTGAGACTATGGTAGCCCATGGAGCATTGCAGGAAGCAGTTCTTTATACTGAGGTCATCCAATGGTAGCAGACATGCAGATTCCCACACCAGTGAATGGTAATTAATCACAGGCTGACAGCAGGAAAAGGCAGACAATGATATGCAGTGTTCAGGAAAGGGATTGCCACTCCATTGCAGCAGACAATGTTTGTTTTCACAAAAGCATATCAAACTGTCATTAACTTCAGAGCGACTGCAGATGGAATCAGCAACTAGTTTAAGTGCAAACCAAACTATGCAAGCACATGCATGTAATGACATCAGAACTGCTTGGGTTGCAATACCACTGCAGCCAGCAGTAAACGCTGCAGAAGCGATCGTGACAAATGCACAGCATTACTTTATTTTCATTTAATAATAAATCCTTATTGTTCATTTACTCCTGGTTTGTCAGTCTTTTCCTAACAGTGACATCTCTGCCTGGTTGTGGGTTTGTGCATTTGTTTCTGTTTTGCTCCAGGTGCAGCGCACAAACTCCATGCAAACGTAACAGTTATTCTCTGCTGTTCCGTGCCAGATGAGACAGGCCGTAACTCAAAATAGGATAATACACGATTCCTAAAGTTGCCAAAATCTGACCTATGGCCTGAAAACCTCTCGGGAGGAGACCTTCTCGGTTCAACCACTTGAGGGGATGGCGCTTGTAACCCAGGGTTTTGCAAGGCCCGAACCACCTCTGATAGCCAATTAATTTGGTCTTGTTGAGCATTAACCGTGGCCGTCAGATTGGTTACTGCTGTGGTTAGGGCCTGAACCTGGTTACACAAAGCATCCATAATATAGTCTGTTGTTCTGTAACAGTGTGTAGCAACTAGGATCTGAGTACTGGTGATCTGCAGTATCACCAATAATACAGATACTATATCTGATTATTAGGTGATCTGCAGAATCACCAATAATACAGATATAGTGAGAAGAGCGATAAAGATACCAACTTTATTGTACGTGTGTGGAGTGATTGGTGCACACAGTAGTACTCTGAAGATTCCCACACTAACCTCCCAGGCGGGAGAGATCAGCTGAGGACCTCAGGAGTAACCTCACCAGTGGCAATCGGCCCACTGGTGAGTAGGAGAGTCAGGCAGAAAAAGGTCGGCAACACACAGGCAGACAAGATACAAAATCGGTAAGCAGAAATCAGAGTGAGGGGCAGGCGGAGAGTCGGCAACAGTATCAGATGGCTGAAGTACAGAATCAGAAAGCAGGCTCAGAGTCAAAGGCCAGGCAAGGTTCGGCAACGGTAACAGATTGGCGGAAGTACAGAATCAGAGAGTGAGAGAATAGTCAGGAATGAGCAAAGGTCAAACAGATAATCAATACAATACAATCAATATCCTAGTCTAGGTGTGAAGTCTTTGGCATCAACACCTGGGATCTAGTCTATGGTCTGAGCGCTAACACACTGGTATTCACGACAACAGACAGCGAGCTACTGACAGCTCGCTGTCTTTATGCCAGCAGGGGAGCCCTCAGTCACGCCCCTGCCAGCCGTCCAATCAGGGGCGAGGAGCGCTCCCTGTGACGTCAGCTGACCTGCCGGTCAGCTGACTTGCCTCCTAGAGGCGTAAATACCGTGACGCTGGCCGCGCGCGCGCACTAGTTTAGTAGTGTGCGCGGGCGAGAGGCCAGCGCGCGGGGGAGCCGAGAGAGCGGCGGGGACAGAAGAAACGGCGTCCCCGCCGCTCGTTACACTTGTAAAAAGTAAGAGTCCCTAGACAAAGTTTGTTCTCATGAGATGAGAATTATAAAATTACTGATAAATATTAGTTGTTGATAAAAATAGTGTTGATAAATTTGAAAAATATATAAAAAACACAGATTTAATAGAGCGCCAAGAAATTACAGTATAAAACTGAAATTAGATGAATGAGTCAAAGTATTGTCAAAATGTTTCCTATCCCTATCCCTAATATAGATGAAACTTATGTACCTTTTTGTTGCCAGAATATATGGAAGAAAAGCATTTTGTTCATCCTTAGACAGAAAATAATATAGTATATTAGACAGAAAAATGGGTTTTAGGCTGCCATTCCCTTGGGGGGAGGGAGAAATAATAGCTCAATCCATATATAATTGGTTGAATAATTATGTCTAACGGTGAGTAGAATTATCTATGTCCAAGTCTGTCCTGTCTATGTGTTAATTTTGACTGACAGTGTGTTTTAATGCATGTTATCTGGGTGTGGGTTGCGCCAGCGATGATAAATTGTTATAGATCCTTACTGTATTTCTGAGAAATTAGTAGTAAAATTAATATTAAAGACACTCTTGAAATTCAGATAAGAACGATCACTTGCCAAAATCGCCAGTGTAAGTTATATGTACATACAAAAATTGGTTTCAGATGCTGTGTTTGTAAAATATCTGGTTATACTTAATTTTGTAGAGATCGACCGTCAAAAATTATCTGAATAAATTATGTCTGTGTCATTTTATATAGGACTGTTTGTAAGGGAAAGTCTCAGAAATAGAGTAATGTAATTAATTATTGCAAACTTAGTTAATGTTCATAAGGATATAGAATAAACATGTATTATAATGTATTCATATGTGTTATTATTATTATTATTAAGTATTTATATAGCGCCGACATATTCCGCAGCGCTGTACAGAGTATATATATTGTCTTCTCACTTAACTGTCCCTCTGAGGGGCTCACAATCTAATCCCTACCATAGTATTATGTCTATGTATGTATTGTGTAGTGCCTGTATCGTAGTCTAGGGCCAATTTTTAGGGGGAAGCCAGTTAACTTATCCGTATGTTTTTGGGATGTGGGAGGAAACCGGAGTACCCGGAGGAAACCCACGCAGACACGGGGAGAACATACAAACTCCTTGCAGATGTTGACCTGGCTGGGATTCGAACCGGGGACCCAGCGTTGCAAGGCAAGAGCGCTAACCACTACGCCACCGTGCCACACACCTAGTGTGTAAATTGAGAGTTGTATTGGGAACATGCCTAAAGGAGTGTGATATGTGAGGTATGAAAGTATGTGTTGAAATTGTGAGTATATCTGTCTCATAAAATAATAGATTTTCTCCCTCCTTATTAGAAGATTGCTCCTTTAAACCCTTTATTCTCAAGTAGGTAGTTAGACAGACACATGTTCCTTTGGGTAATGATTTTTAGATAAATGCAGATGTATTTTTGAAATAGTTAGAAATAAAAAAAAGTTTGTTAATAGTTTAGTGGTAGTGTCAGCTTTCCCTTTCTAAGTTGTGAAAGAATTAAATTGTATCGAGATATGTCAGGTTCTTTGACAAGGGATGAATTTTTTTCTTTTAGTTGGTGTTTACGCCCGTCTACGCCAAACACCTGCTTGTGTTTTTTTTTTTTCTCAAGTAGTCAGTAAGAGAGAGAAATGAGGAAGTAAAAAAAAGTTTGTTCCTTTTAATCTAAAAAGAAAAATGTGTTTAACATTAAACTTTAGATTAATTAAATACTTATATGTATATATGTCTTGTATGTACAGGTTTTGTAAACTATGTATATATATATATATATATATATATATATATATATATATATATATATATATGTATATAGATAGATGGGAATATAGTATAGTAGATCTATCAAAATCTATCTTGAATATAGAAGTAAGTAGGAGTTTTATATGTTTTTTTTTTAATTTAGAAATATGTCATAAAGTAACAAAAATATTTAGGCAATGTTTTTTTTTAGAATTCTCTAGACTGATTAAGAAGAATTAGTATTTTTTTATGCTTTCTTAAATTTTTTATTATAGAAGCGTGAGTATTTAGGTAAGTTTTTGTAGTAGTTAGTCCTATGGAAACTATTTGAAACAGTGAATAATCTACTTGTTTTTTTTTTGGTAATTTTTTTAAGATGTAAGTTAATTGCCATTTTCTCTAAACAACATCTAAGTTTCTTTTCTTAGTTAGATGTTAGAGGTTAGTAAATAATGAGATAACAGGTTTGTCCCTATTTTCTGGACTAAATAGCATCCAGAAATGTTTATAGAAAGTTTGTCTTTTATCAGAAGGGTTTTTTACACAACCTAGTGTCCTTAAATTAAATTAGATTAATTAATTGATGCAAATTGTCACCCAGGTCTATAGGTATGTGAATGAAGTTTCCTGTACTTCAGAATAGATTTTGGAGTTTTTATATAATGTCCAAAAGAGGTTCAGATATTTTTTTCATAGGCAGTATAGTAAAATCATATATCATAGTTTCTGGGCCAATTTGGGGGGGAGCCGGTTGACTTGTCTGTGTTTTTTGAGACGTGTGAGGAAACTGGAGTGCCTGGAGGAAACCCATGCAGACACGAGGAGAACATGCGGACTCCTTGCAGATGTTGACTAGGCAGGGATTTGAGTCACATTGCAAGGCGAGAGCACTGGCTTCTACGCCACCGTGTTATCCTAGTTTACAGTTTATAGTGTAAAGTGAATTGAGGTTTTAGTACAACCTAATAATCTTATTGCAAAATCAGAATCAGAATCAGAATCTTTATTATCGCCAAGCACGACTGGGTCGTGCCTGGAATTGGTCTTGGCATGTACAGGGTACTGATACAGGATATAGATACAGATACAGGACAAGTCAAGCAGTCAGAAAGGAACATAACATAGTTACAACACAGAAAAACACCCAAAAAAACACCCCAAAAGTCAGCTTGAGCTAGGGCGCTGTCTATCCACGTGCAGAGTGCCTCAGTGCAGACATGGTGTTGTGGTGTGGGGATGGGCAGTTACGTGGAGAGAGTTCAGAAGGTTGACAGCCGAGGGAAAGAAACTGTTTTTATGCCTTGAGGTCTTGGTGAAGATGGACCGGAACCGGAGCCTCCGGCTCGAGGGTAGCTGACTAAAGAAGAGATGGCCTGGGTGTGAGGGATCGCTGGTGATCTTTAATGCTCTGGAGTATAGCCTGGAGTGGTAAAGGAGGTCCAGTGAGGGAAGGGATCTCCCGATGATCCTCTCCGCTGATCTGATGACCATCTGCAGTTTGAGTCTGTCGCTGGCAGAGGAGCTGGCGTACCAAACCAGGATGGAAGAGCATAGGACAGATTCTATTGTAGCGGAGTAGAAGTTTGTCAGAAGTTTTTGGGCCATAACGAACTTTTAGTTGGCGGAGAAAGAACAGTCGCTGTTGGGCTTTCCTCTGTGTGGAGGCAGTGTTGGCCTTCCACCTCAGGTCATTGGAGATGGTTGTGCCCAGAAGGCGGACGCTGGGGACCCTTTCCACCTCCTTGCCATCGATGTAGATTGGAGGCGGGGTGGAGGCGCATCTCCTGAAATCAACAATCATCTCCATGGTTTTCGCTGTGTTTAGGACCAAGCCGTTCTCTCTGCACCAGTGACAGACACCTTCGACCTGGTGGCGGTACTCCTTCTCATCGTTATTGGTGATGAGACCGACAACGGTCGTGTCGTCAGCGAATTTGATTACTTTTACAGAGTCTGACATGGATTTGCAGTTGTTCGTATATAGAGAGAACAGAAACGGCGACAGGACGCAGCCTTGTGGGACTACTGTGTTGGTGATCCTAGGTTGTGAGGAGATAGTGCCCAGCCTAACAACCTGGGACCTGTTGGAGAGGAAGTCCGTGATCCACAGTCGTAGGGTGGGGTGGACTCCTATCGCGGCAAGATTGTCTTGCAGTATTCTGGGGCTGATGGTATTGAATGCTTAGGCTGAAGTCCAGTAGGAGGATCCTGGCGTAGGAGTCTGGTCTGTCCAGGTGATCATAGACGAGCTCCAAGCAGATGTTAATGGCATCGTCAGTGGACCTGTTCGCTCTGTACGCAAACTGGTGTGGGTCTAGCAGTCCCTCTGTGGAGTGCTTAAGGAGGGGGAGCACCATGCTTTCAAAAGCTTTCATGATCACGGATGTAAATGCCACGGGCCTGAAGTTGTTAAGGTTGAGGATTCCCTGCTTTTTGGGGACAGGGATAATGATGGACCTCTTGAAGCACGCGGGTACTTTGCCTCCCTGAAGGGACCTCGTGAAAATGGAAGAGAGGGTGGGAGCAAGCTGACAAGCGCAAATTTTCAGGCAGGCTGGTGACACTCCGTCCGGGCCAGAGGCTTTCCTAGCATTTAGTCTTAGAAAGTGTTTCAGAACCTACGCCTCACCCACTGACGGTGGGGGCGAGTTTGGGCCCAGGGCGTCAATGTCAGAGGATTGTGCAGGCGGCTGTGGGAGTCCTGCAAGTGTTGGCTAGTTCTCAAATCTGCAGTAGAAGTTGCTGAGACTCTCTGCAAGCTCATAGCTGGGTGTAGCATGCTGAGGGGGAGGCTTGTAGTTGGTGACGGCCTTAAGCCCTTTCCATACAGCTCGTGAGTCGTTTGAGGAGAGGTTCTGTTCCAGCTTTTCCGCGTAGCACTTCTTTGCGGTCCTCAGTTCCCTGTTTAGGTCGTTTCTTGCCCTCTTGTAGTCCTCCTGGTTGCCGGACTTGTGTGCAGCTTCTTTGCTGCGTCACAGTTGTCGTAGTCTTTTTGAGAACCACGGTTTATCGTTTGGATATAGTTTGAAGGATTTTGTAGGGATGCAGGAGTTCTTGCAGAAGCCAATGTATGAGGATACGTTGTCTGCCCACTTGTCTAGGTTAGGCGATTCCAGAGCCTTCCAGTCTGTGCAGTCAAAAAAGGCCTGAAGTTGTAGTTTAGCCTCACTTGACCACACCTTGAAGGATTTGGTGACAGGTTTTGAGGTTTCCAGGCGCCTTTTGTAAGAAGGTATCAGGTGGATGATGCAGTGGTCAGATGAGCCTAGTGCTGCCCACAGTGTCACTTTGTATGCATCTTTCAGGACCGTGTAGCAATGGTCGAGGGTGTTGGCATTCCTGGTGGGGCAGGTGATGTGCTGGTGGAAGCGGGGCAGCTAATTTCGGAGGTTGGCCTTGTTGAAATCCCCCAAGATAATGAACATCGAGTCCGGGAGGGCCGTCTCCCACTGCATGATGGTATCACTGAGATCACGCAGGGCAGCATTTACCTCTGCATCAGGAGGGATATACACACCCACGAGGACGTAGGAGGAGAACTCCCTGGGCGAGTAGCTTGGCCTGCAATTGATGAGGAGTTTTAGATCTGGGGTGCATTTCTTGGCCAGTACAGAGGTGTTTGAGCACCAGGCGGAGCTGATGTAGAAGCAAATGCCACCCCCTTTCTTTTTCCCAGAGAGGGTGCTGTCACGGTCTGCTCGGATGAGGCTGAAGCCTGGGAGCTGGAGGGCACTCTCAGGGATGTCGTCATGAAGCCACGTTTCAGTAAAGCAAAAGACTGGGGTGTTGTTACCAAGTTCCCTCCTGTCACTGAGGATTCTCAGTTCATCTAGCTTGTTAGGGAGGGAGCGGACGTTTGCTAGGAGGACCGTGGGGATGGATGACCGCAGGCCTCTTCTCTTCAGCCTCGCCCGAACACCTGATCGACAGCCCCTGCGGCGATGGTTGGTGCGGGGCCAGGACGTAGAAGCGGTGATTTCTTGGACGTGGTTCCAAACAGAGTTGGTCAGGAGCCTGTCCTCCGGGTGTAGGGCTGAGATATGTTCCCATCTGAGTACCTGTGCTCTGGAGTAGGTGGTACGAGGGGAGTGGAGTAGCGTTGGAGGCATGGATGGTAGCCCAGCACAGTGCGACACGGAATGATCACCAGTATAGTATTTGGGCGCACAGAATTGCGCTAACAGGCCGTCTGTTAGACAACATGTAAAGACAACATGTGCGATAACAGTCCATCCGCCATGTGACACGGATGTAAGAGGCGGGTGCAATAACAGTCCATCAGCAGTGTGACACAGATGTAAGAGGCGAGTGCAATAACAGTCTATTTGCAGGGTGACACAGATGTAAGAGGCGTGTGCAATAACAGTCCATCAGCAGTGTGACACAGATGCAAAAAGCATGTGCAATAACAGCCCATCCGCAGTGCGACACAGATGTAAGGGGCATGTGCAATAACAGTCCATCAGCAGTGCGACACAGATGTAAGGGGTATGTGCAATAACAGTCCATCAGCAGTGCGACACAGCTGTAAGGGGCATGTGCAATAACAGACCATCCTCAGTGCGACAAAGATTTAAGGGGCATGTGCAATAACAGTCCACCAGCAGTGCGACACAGATGTAAGGGGCATGTGCAATAACAGTCCACCAGCAGTGCGACACAGATGTAAGGGGCATGTGCAATAACAGTCCATCCGCAGTGCGACACAGATGTAAGGGGCATGTGCAATAACAGTCCATCTGCAGTGCGACACAGATGTAAGGGGCATGTGCAATAACAGTCCATCCGCAGTTCGACACAGATGTAAGGGGCATGTGCAATAACAGTCCATCAGCAGTGTGACACAGGCGTAGAGGCGAGTGCAATAACAGTCCATCCGCAGGGCGACACAGATGTAAGGGGCATGTGCAATAACAGTCCATCAGCAGTGCGACACAGATGTAAGGGGCATGTGCAATAACAGTCCATCCGCAGTGTGACACAGATGTGACAGCAGACATTCAGCAGTGTGGTGCAGGCACAATAACAGGCCATCCGTAGTGCAGTAGCGGTGTAATACAGTCCATAAGCTGTCAGCGAAAGGCACAAGGCGGACTAAAACAACATCAGCAGTGCTCAGCCAGTGCACATAGCTCTAGGTAGAACACACATTTCCCAGGGCAGGCAATGATAGTGCCCTGGTACTTGTACAAATACAAAATATGGCTCCAGCACCCAGCAACATCAACAAGGGGCTTGCAATACCATGTGGCAGAGGCCAGAACAATAGGGGTCTCACCTGGTGGAAGATGGAGGGTGGGATCAGAGTCCTGGTTCAGTGGAAGAACTGTTGTGGGGCAGCCTCCAGTGCTGCTCAGCAGCCTCCGAGCAGTGCTGTGGCCATGGCCTTGGGACTAGCGGGCTGCGGGAAGTGCGGGTGGCAGAGGGCCGTTAGGATGGCCCGATGTTCGGCTGAGGTGCAGTCCAGGGGCACTGGGGCACTGCGCTGGAGGGGTGACGTCTGTCTGCGGCTGTGCTCTGCGCTGTGGATCCGGCAGAGGCAGCCGCGGTCTGGGCGCAGGGTCCTGCTGGTGGGAGCCGGTTTCTGCTGAAGGCGAGGGTGCGGGCATATGGCCGCCGATGTTGCGCATCCACCGGCTTGAGTTTCCTTGCGTGGGCTCTGGGGGTACCGGCCGAGGGAGCAGATCCACGTACCGGCAGTGGACACGGTCCAGGGCTGAGGCACTCGTGCCTGTGTGGGTCGTTGCTCCACGTGGGTGGCCCTACCCTCTGTTCCAAGCCAGCTTTGCTCGAAGGGTCGCTGGGTGCTCTGCTCGAAGGGTCGCTGGGCGCTAGAACTAAAACTCTAAGCTAAGCTAAACCTAAAACACAAAACTAAAAGCGAGCACTAGGAAAAGGAGAAAGGGAGAAAATAAACAGAATGGCATCAGAGCCCTGTTTGCCGAGGCAGCCTTGTCAGCGCCATCTTATGGATATGATAACAATTGTCACTTAGACCCATAATATGTGTGATTAGAGTTAAAGTTTTATCACATTTTTTTAATTAGCAGTTAGTAGTGTTCACTTGAACAGAATTTCTATGGACTACTGAAATAACATTATATTTCAGAGTCATATAAATTCATATATTATATTCAGTGGTTTACTGCAATCATTCGTAGACATGTTGAAGTGAAATTTTGCTCATATGTTGATAGGGAATGTTTTAATTAAAACTCCTAACAGATAGATATTTTATAAAAAAAAAAAACACCTACTTTTTGTTGAAATGCTGTCTCATCCTGTAAGCCTCTGATAAAATCCTCCATGTCTTGCTGGTCTGGTCCGCCAGTACAAAAATTAAGTCCTCATCATAAATAAATCTTTCTCTCTGCGCCACACAGAGAGAAGGGAAAAAATGCTCCTCCAAGCCACATTGTTAAAACAAAATGCAAATGCCGACATTATGATTCAAATGTTTCTAAGTATCACTGTTAAGGAGATATTGTATCTGATCTTAGTTTTGTAAAACTATGAAGCAATTTTAATCCGTCACCAAGATTTGCATAAAAACACTGAAGCTTCCGCAACATCTGTGTGTGTATGTAATTAACGACATGCATTAACAGAAAAGCCATTTAAGGCTGCATATATAAGTCCAAGTCACTCTTGTTTTCATTTCCTGTTTTTAGTAAGAATGTATGTTTTTTTTTTTGATAAGCCCAAAGCCCTTACACTCAACATAGGAAAATAAGAACATAAAACCCACAATCCCTGGCTTATCCTTAGAAAAATAGGTTTTATTTTAGTTTGTTTAAACTTCTTTTGACAAAGTGCAGAATTATTTGATGTTGTTATGACAATTACACTGTAGATTTTTCACTGTTTTAAAGAAAGGGAAAAAGTCAGCCTCCAGAGAAAGACTGTCTAATTTTATAGTATGCTGATTAGAAGCTTTATCTCTGACAGGATTTTAATTTCAGCTCTGCTTGTTCTGTAGGCCAGTGCCTATTTGTTTAGTGAGGAGACCTTAGGCTTGTCTCTCCAGTGCTGCTTCTGCCTATAGAGTGTGTCTCAGGGACAACCACAGCTTTAGCACCTTGAGCCTACTATGGGGAAAAGGACACTATAAATGTTCTGTGTTTGTGTCTATATAGGTCTATGGTTGTAAATCTGAAAGGGACCCAACCCTATTACAGGGAGACAGTGCTGGCCACTGCTCCACTGTATTGGGACCCTGCTCATGTTATCTCCCTCATATTATCCCTTATAGCCTTTTGCGAACTCTGACCAGACATTAAAATAACTTTAATGTATGGTCAAAGGGGGGAAAGAGGAATATGGGAACTGTCATGTTAGTTTGTTGTCTATACACATGTCCAGCCCTGCCGGTCTGTGTCATGTCATTCCATGTAGTGGTATAGTAAGAAGGGGGTAGATATTGCACTAGGGCCACCTAAGTTCTTTAACACATCACTATCACAATACATCACGATTTAGGGTTTGTGGTATGATTGTGGAATGTCAGGTATGATGGAATGAGAGTGTAATGAAAATGGATATGTGACTTGTAATGGAAGAATGAAAAATGGGAATTCATTATGGTGTAAAAATCCATTGGGAATTTATCCTCTCTGCCATGTATGGAGTCACATACTCGTACGGGTATAGCGACGTCATGCGAACGGAGTATTGTGAGAGATCCGTTGGGATCATAGAAGATCCACTAAGTATATTTTGAAGTTCATGGTGGAGAGTATGAATAATATTAGTATTACAAGAACTAGGAAAAAAAGAATTTATTGGATTTTTGCAAAAAGTGACAGATGTTGCTCGCACTTTTTTCTTTTCCTTTCTTCACAGAAACAACTTGCCAGACACCTATCCTGAGGAGGATAAAAGCTGACTACCTGACCAGAGACCGATCCAGAGTAAGCCTGTTCAGAGGGATCCATTCAGAGGGAGTCTGACCAGAGGCTATCTTGAGGCTATCTTTACAGAGGGATGTCCTATTGGATCCACAGATAAGATTGGGTGAAGTAGATCGACTAAGTCCTGAGTGATTGGAAAAAGAGACTTTAATCAGGTGGACAGTAACAGCGTGCTAAGACTTTTCTGATAGAAGTTTCAAGATTGCTCGTGTCGTCTGTTGAAGAATGGAATAAGATCTGGATCTTAGATCCAGGAAGATTGTATGGATTGTGGGCCACTGTTATGTGTATTGGGCTCATAGAAAATATTAATAATGACTATGGGGAAAACTTTGGCTTATCTAAGGACAATTTTTTGTTTTTCTGCTGATTTGTTACACCGTATGACGTATGACTTCATGAGCGTTCATGAGATTATCCTCCAATGTGTACTGATCTTTTCTGAAATCATTCCCAGACGAGTGTGGATTTTTCCCCAGGATAGATTAAGGGTAATTAAGACATTCATTAATAGGGCATTATCTAGATCCCTGCCAGCTATAGAGGGTTCTCGGCCTAACTTATTCCGCTCTGATAGGGTTCACTTGTCTGATCAAGGATTGGATATTTTCAATACCGATCAGCATGAAAAATGTACGCATTGAACCAGTAACGCGTACAAATGGATGTGTTAATGTTCCTGGACTAGCAGGAATGCGTAAAAATGTACGCAATGCGTCCCGCCGACCTCCGAGGTCGGCAAGCTGCCAGCGGGGGACTGGAGCAGCAGTGAGTGACTACGAGGGCACAGGATGGCTGCATGGGGCTGGTAGAAGACCCAGGTAAGTGAAACTCATTTTTTTATTTTGCTTGGACATTCCCTTTAAGGATATTCTACATTGGGAGTTAGTTGTAAGTCACATTATGGGTTGATGCTTTCTGAATAGTAAAAGCCTTTATTTCTACTATATCATCCTTTAGGTAAAGATTAGGATTAGGGGTTTTTTTTGTAAGTGAGATAATGGGTTGAAAGATAATGAACTAATATTTTTATAAGTAATATATATATAGAGCAATCTTTTAAGTAAGGTCAAAAATTAGGATCTCTTCTGAAGTATGTAATTGTCAATTACTAAATAACGCCAAGTGCTGTTGATCCAGGGATTTTTTCTGATTGCCATTTTTCGGAGTCGGGAAGGAATTTTTCCCTTTCTGGGGCTAATTACACTATGCCTTATAAGGGTTTTCGCCTTCCTCTGGATCAGCAGTGAAATGGGCTGGTGTTGTACTTTGTTCTCTGGTTATACTTCATGTACACACATCTTTTTTTCAACCCATATAACTATAAAATTGTATATTTATCAGACGGCAATGGATATATATATATATATATATATATATATATATATATACATACACGTATCTGTGTTACTACACATACAATTCAGCAGGCCTTATCTCAGTGGGTGATTTTCAGGGAAAAAGTCTCCTATTTTTTGATACCTTGGTAGATTCAATTTGGCCATAACTGTTTTGCTAAGGCCCGGTTCACACTTGCGGTTCTCTGCCAAACGGACCGGATGACCTGACCGGATCCGGACCCGGATCGGAACCGTACGGTTCTGATCCGGATCCGATCCGGTCAGGTTGCATCAGGTGTTCATCAGGATGCGATCCGGATCTGTTTGGCAAAAGTTAGTACAAACCAAATAAAATGTTGGGGTCTGGGAGGTCAGCAGAAGGGGGACCTGTGGAATCAGGCCCTCCGCTGTTTAGCACTCACCTCCACCTCCGACATGCTGCCAACATCTCCAGCTCGTTTAAAGTCACTGCTGATCCACTCCAAAATGCTTGCCCATGTGTCTCCATCCAAAATCGCCGCAACAATCCGCATAGGAAGTGGGGTAGAACATCCGGATTTTTAGCCAGTGTGTTGTGCGCTCTCCGGTTCTCATTGCTTTGTATTGGCCGGATGGTGCAGTCCGGCTCCGCCCCGGATACGGCTGCCGGAGGAGCCGGACCAAAAAATAGCGCATGTTGGGTCTTATGCCGGAGTCCGGATCCGGTCCGGATCCGGTCCGGACGAAACGGACGCATGTGAACGCACGCATAGGCTTTCATTGCTATGCCGTGCGTCCGTTCCGTCCGTCCCGCATGCGGTCCGGCTCCGGCACGGCGATTCCGGACGGCGCCCGCTAATGTGAACCGGGCCTAAGTTTTGTTAGGTTCCCTGTTGCTATTGTGCTTTGCCTTATCCTGATTGTGAATATTTGCTGAGTGTAGAGATGGGTGATTAACAGAGTCCTTCTAGTATAGTTACATCTGAAGGTAGCCATCATTACAGTTGTCCTGCTAGTCCTGACCTTGCAAGAGTAACTATGGCAGCGGTTGCTATTCGTTACATCTTTTTCTGCTTTGTTTTGTAGTGTGTCAGTATAGATATTTACCATTATGGTGGTAAAAAGTCGATTAGCTAACATTCCCTTTCCCTACTAAATCAGAGTTTGTTTATCTGTTCATCTGAGCAAGCATAACAGGCTTTAGTCGGTATGATTGGTGTAATGGACTACAATTTCACAGCACCACAGTTGCCCTGAGCAACCGGATTGGTATATTTAATATGGGATAATTGGAAGGCCAGAGATGTTGATGGTCTCATGTAGCCTTGTTCCCTAGTCTCCTGCTGTGATGTGTGTATTCCCTTTCACAAATATGTCCTGTACTGAGGCCTGTAGCTACGTTTGACTTGCTCAGTGAGTTCTGGCAGTACGCCTGTATTTCTGATCTCAGCCTCTGTACTCAGGGCATTAGGGCCTGAGTATGATTGTAGTTGGGTTGGTGTTATCCTTCCACCCCCTGTTTTAACAGGAGTGTGTAACTTAGAGTAAAGACTACAGAGATAGCTTGGAGTACAGTGGCTGATGGAAGGTGAGATGTCTGCCATGCCTCACAAACAGTTTGTGAACTAAATTGTAGAGTCAAGACCACCCTCTCCCAAATCTCATATCTTGTTGCATAGCCACCTTATGCAGGAGTTAGTTGCTATCATAAGGGTTTTTGACCTTGGCCTATCTGAGGTGTAGTATTTAGACAAGCCTTTTCTAAAATAGAACAGATGGAAGTTTCTCTTAAAGTAAGTGCTGAGATAAGAATGCTCCTCATATTGATCTGAGATAAATATTCCTGCCGCGGGCTAAATTAAACACATGAGTGCACTCACGCATGCAGTCCGCATAAGATTTTTGCTAGATTACATCAGGAAAGAGAATTGTTCTCAGTTTTGATATGCATCAGGAAAAGTAATTATTGGGTTTTTTCCTGATTAATTTCTGATTTGGTTCTTTTCTGATTTTTCAGATTTGTTTGACCATTGGATTGGCCAAAATTGTTTAATTGGTTGTTTAAGGTTACAGGTTAGTTAATCATTTGCTTTGCTAGGAGTACTTTACCAAATAGCTATTCATGTTTTGATCACTGTGATGCATATTTTAGGTCTCACTCTGCCTGTTTTAGGTATTGGCTTTAGTATGGTCATCTTCTTCCTTTGGAAGAAATGACCAAAGGGGGGACTGAAAGGATGTGTAGGTATATATTAGTATATAAATCAGTTTCATATACAAGTATACATGTATCTAATCAGTTGATATTAAAGTGTCTCTAGAACAGTCAGCCACACATCTGTGCAGGAAAGGCTGGCTGTATGAAACCAAGAATAGTCAAATTCTCCTTTCTGTGCAAATCCCCAATGTGGACACCTGTATGGTCATATATATCATGTTTTCCCCGTGATCATTGAACTGTGTTATTTCTTGTAAATCACAGGACTTTCTGTAATTATGGTGATATACTGCACATGAGCAAACCCTGTATTCTGTAGCATATAAGGACAAGGATAATCATCATAAAGCAGCATAATTTGTGCTCACATCTTGTGTGTGTGTGTATTTTGTTAATGTCCTGGCGCCAGGAAACTAAGTAATCTGAAGCATCTGAAATCTGACTAGGCCATGGCCTGACTTTAATAGTAACCACTCCTTTCAGAAGAGAGGGAGGCAGCTGGATCAGGAGCAGGCAGCACAATCCACCTCACAAGAGGAGGAGGAGGAGGACTTAGAGATAGTGGAGAAGGAGGAATCGGAGTCCCTAACCTGAATGCTGGGTGGGAGCAGCAGAGCGCCGCTGCCGTTGTATGGGGGAGGCGGACTGAGGTGGAGGACACTTCACAGGAAGAGGACGACGAGCATGTCCTCGGGGACGAAGATGTTGTTGCCAATGCCCACCTGTTCCACATGGCTGTGCACATGTTGCGCTGCCTTTGTAGGGACCCCGGGTGATCCAGATGCGTGAAAGGGAGGACATCTGGATCACCTTGATGCTGGACCCGCGTCTGAAGGGGAAGCAGGGGGAGTTTATGTCGCCATCCACCACCGAGCAGCACACAAGGGAGTTGCCACCTGTTAGGTGCCTTGCCTTTCTGTGCATCTGAGTGGTTCATCCTCCTGCTCCTGCTGCTGATGTTGGAATTTAATACTTATAGGAATAGTCAGAAGAAAGAAAAAAAAAAAAAAAAAAAAAAAGAGTTTCACTTACCTGGGGCTTCTCCCAGCTCCATGCAGCCATCCTGTGCCCTCATAGTCACTCACTGCTGCTCCAGTCCCCCGCCGCCAGCTAGTTTTGTTTTTGCCGACCTCGGGTCGGCAGGCCGCATTGCGTACATTTTTACGCATTCCCGCTGGTGCAGGAACATTAACGCAAACATTTTTACGCGTTAGTGGTGTCATGCGTAAATTATTACGCGTTGCACCACTAACGCGTAAAAATGTATGCGTTAATGTTTCTGCACCAGCGGGAATGTGTGAAAATGTTCGCAATGCGGCCCGCCGACCCCTAGGTCGGCAAAAATGAAACTACCTGCCAGTGGGGGACTGGAGCAGCAGTGAGTGACTACGAGGGCACAGGATGGCTGCATGGGGCTGGTAGAAGCCCCAGGTAAGTGAAACTTTTTTTTGCCTGACGATTCCTTTAAGTCTGTGTTCCAACTGCCAGGGTCCACGGATGCATACAACTTTTTGGGCACAATTATCATGCTGAGGTACCACCTGCTAGGTGCCTTGCCTTTCTGTGCTGCTGCTAAGTGGTTAGTCCTCCTCCTTCTGCTGCTGATGTTGGAATTGAATACTTAAGTCTTTGTTCCCACTGCCAGGGTCCACGGATACTTACAATTTTTGGGCACAATTCTCGTGCTGTGGTGCCACCAATGAGGGGCCATGCCTTTCTGTGCTGCTGCTGAGTCCTTAGTCCTCCTCCTCCTGTGGATGTTGTGTTTAACTACTAAAGTATGTGTTCCCAACGCCAGGCTCCACAGATACTAACAATTTTTGGGCACAATTCTCATGCTGTGGTGCCACCAATGAGGGGCCATGCCTTTCTGTGCTGCTACTGTGTCTTTAGTCTTCCTCCTGCTGCTACTGCTGATGTTCTGTTTTACTATTGAAGTCTGTGTACCCACCACCAGGGTTCACGGATGCTACAATTTATGGGCTGATTTATGGGACAACTTTGCTACAATGTCATTACTATCAATGCAAGAAATAAAAACTTTTTACAAAAACCTTTTTTGGGTGTTTTTGTGGCGTCACCCACTCATCCTCCTCCAGTGGTACCACCACCGCCAGGTGCCTTTGGGACTCACCATAATCTCTGTGATTGCTTAAAGTGTAATTCCCTGTTTAAAACCAATTATTACCAATTAATAGCTCCATTTGAAGTGTTGATTTAACTTTAAAACCCATTTTCTTTTGGATTTTTTTTGTTTAAGTTGTGGCCCCTTTTATAATCCATGCAATTTGGGGGATTGTAGCCGGCCGGCCCTCTAGTGGAAGGAGGAAGCACTAAGTGGACCAGGAAGTATACAGGCAGTGTGCACTGTCAAGTGCAGTGGCTCCTTGTGCTGCCAGGTTGTGGGCAGAGGTTATCGGGGTTACTGGAAGTTATCACAAGCAGCTTAATCCATGCGGGCGGTGGCAAGAGAAAAACAACTAAATTCAAAACGTGGACATATGTTATTTTCACAGCATCAGAAGTTTGTTCTACGTACCCAAGAACCCTATGAGCGATCTCTATGCAAGTGGGTCCAGTGTGCATGGGCCCACAATGTAAGTGGTTTTGTGTATAATTTTACTATTGTGTGAAATAAAAAAATTCTTACCCCCTGTGAACAAAATCCTACTGAGCCTGGCATATTGTTTTGTCCTATGGTGGTGGACACTGTATATCTTTGTTGAGCACTGGGTGTTTGCAGGCTGCAGGAGAAGGATTGGGGCGATTGAATAGCGCTGAGGTTTACGTATACAGTTTATGCAGCTCCACTTTGGATTGGAACTACCTCTGGCAGCTCGATTTATTGCACCTAAGAGTAGCGCTTGATAATTTCCTTTTGCAACACAGGTATGTAAGTGGCCGACTCAGTCCTGGCTCAGGCAGGACGTGACTACAGTGTGACCCTCACTGATAAAAAAAACCTATAAAACACTTTCCTAGCAGAAAACGGCTTCTGAGAGCAAGAAAGAGATAAAAAGGGGAATTTCTTATCAGTGAGGGTCACACTGTAGTCACTTCCTGTCTAAGTCAGGACAGAGTCAGCCACTTACATACCTGATATTTAACTCTTTCGGGCAGAGAAAGAAAAAAAGGAACAGAGCATAGTTATTTGTGTGCTAGGCACTGTACATACACATGTCTAGCTCATCATGTCACATGTCACTTCGGGTATCCTTTAAGGACTGAAGTGATTAGATAACTCTCTCACTGTGAAAACTTATCTCTACACCTTAATAAGACAAGATCCATGTGTGGAGGTAGATTTTCTCTTTCCTTATTATCATCAGCATGATCTTAGTGAATTGAGGCTATTGTCTGCATAAATGATCAATGGGTTCCAGGTGTTCTGGAAGTGGTCCAGTCTATCATGACAGATGGCTAACACTGTCATTCTTCCTTTTTGGGCTTATTTTCAGCTGAGACACTACCTCATAAAGTAGGTGCTGAAAATATCTAATTCCTTCACCCTAACTATGTTTGATCACAAATGTCTGATTGAAGGACCAAAACGTCATAGGCGTACGCCCAGCTTGAGGATAAGTTATCTGGCTCTCTTTCCTTCCAAACCAGTTGGCATAAAGGACTTGATAAGCAAATTCCCCATCACAGTGGCATAAAATATTCCTTTTTGCTCACAAAACATCCCTCAACTTAGCCACCCTAGAAGAATGCTATAATTTTTTTGTCTTAGAGGTAGTTGACACCCTGACACCCACCAATCTGACCAAAATCTACCAGCACTGACGACGGCTGAAGATGTAAAAAACATAGGGGCACATTCCTACATGTGAATTGGCAATGTCCTATAGTTAAACCATACTGGTCTAATGTACACTACTTGGTAAGGAACATTTCCTCAATTTAAGCTTCCTTTCAAGCTGGAAACTTCCATCTGTAAAAGCTTATAAAAAGTCTACCGTTCCGCATCTTTTGAATGCAGCTAAAGGAATGATTCCTGTTCTTTCGAAGTCACAATCTATTCCCTTAGTAGGAGCAGGATTGGCAAAATTAACAAAATTGATGAAATGATTTGCATACTGTCGAATAATTCAATATGGAGGATTAATTGATTCACTTATAAACTAAATAAAAATAATTATGATGATATCTTCCTTTTATAGATTTATATTCATGCAAATTCTATGTTTCATCTTAATCTTCATTTCAATAGTATAATAATGATTATAAGTGTGTTCTAATTAATATTTTACATGACTGATTATCATAGGAGCATGAAGAAATGGGTATTTTATTATGATTTGATATTGTTTCATTCAAAATAACTCCGAATCAGGAAAAGGGCTGAAAAACAGTCCTATTGTGAATCGTTTTCCCATAAAAGAAAGGAGTCAGGTTGTCGCACAATCTGTTTAGAAAGGATTAGCACAAGCTTGTGTATTTCGGACATGAATACATAGTAAACACTGCCAGTGTTTACAAAGTTTGAAGCTGGGAGTGAATGTTATCTAAGGGTCTGCTAAATAGCTAACCAGTATTTGTTAATTTCAGAATAGAAACCACATACCTCAGGTATAGGTGTGTCAAGCTAAATGAAATTAATATAAAAATATATACTGTCAGCCTATTCCAAATTAGAGAAATATATTATATTATGCTTGATGAGGAGATGATGTTATATTTAAATTCCTCATCTGTAAAAATAACGATAAGCCCATGTTACATGGTTAGTTATTACCCGTTTGAACATCAGTACAAGTGAGTTCTCAATAAGTATATTACTTCAAAACATAACAATTGATACTGATTTAATCCAATACAAATCATTAATAATGGGCTCATATAGAGTAGACATTTAATATTAGTTACACCTGTCTTTTGTTAAATTTAAATATGATATATTGTAATGGCGTGCATGAGACATATGTTGGAGATATGCATTTATATATGTCCCCACTCGTGAAATGTTTCATATATGTTCCTGTTGTAAGAAACTATACGTTGGTTGCTATTGGCAACAACACAACACACCTTTATTCCGGCACCAGCAACTCATTAGTAAAAATTTTGAAACAGAGAGCTGCAAACACGACTCTCATCACAGCAAACAGTATAGGAGATAGAACTTCTTAAACGTCTTCAAGTTTCAGGTGTTTATTCAGTAAACAGATATACAGACACAGTTCATTACATCTTAGCAAAACAGACTCTTCTGTAGTACGTTTTCTTGGCGTTACAGGCTCTTGGTCCCATTCCTGGTGAATAGTAACCAGTCTTTATCTTCTGTCTATACTATGTTACATCTATACTACCTATATACAGCATACAGTTATAAAATAGGACACAACATCATTGGATAGAAGTCAAGGGATGTAGAATGCCAGGAAAGAGAAAAAGTGTCTCTCCTCGGCCTGTGACCCCCTTTAATACCGATCACCAAAGAGTTAAATGTGACATCATCTGAGCCATACCTTCACCCCTACAATTGGCTCAGACCCCTTGTGGTGTCATAACACACACCTACTTAATATTCCGCTCGCTCTATAACCTACATACAAAGAATGTCATGTTTGGTAAATATTGGCTATGTTTACCTTTCTGTCGACCATAGGTCTAGGGCAGTTTAGGCCTGTGGCCTTGCACCAGGGACATGTTCCTGGTAACTGCCTGCCTTGGAAATGTTCAGTACCAGTTCTGCTGAAAATCAGAACTGTCTCTTTTCTCTCTAAGAGAAAATCCCCTTAAAGGGCAATTCTGCACACCAAGCCTTTTTCACTAACTCAGTTCAAGTAACTGAGGCCTACTTAAATTATAACAATCCCCCCTAAAAAGGCTTGATCTGCAGATCCCTGCTTCTGCACCCAACAACAGTACCTGGTTTCTTTTCGTTGTTTCACTTTTTGATGCTCGTGCTCACACACTGCTCTAGGTGGTTATCCCTGGGAGAGAGGGCAAGACCTCTTGGTCTTCCTGTAACCAGGCTCTCTGGTGATGCCCTACTTCTAAGTCCCTCTATACCACATTCTCAGCATTTGTGTCACTTGCATATCACTTACAAACTTGCATGATCACAGAAAAGTGAAACCTGTTTGTCTGTTAAACAACGGAGCAGTGCCAGGTGCCTTCTAAAAGAGCACCTTTAACCACTTGCCGACCGCACACTCATAACGTGCGTCGGCAAAGTGGCAGCTGCAGGACCAGCGACGCAGTACTGCGTCGCCAGCTGCAGCCTAATTAATCAGGAAGCAGCCGCTCGTACGAGCGGCTGCTTCCTGTCAAATCACGGCGGGGGGCTCCGTGAATAGCCTGCGGGCCGCCGATGGCGGCTCGCAGGCTAGATGTAAACACAAGCGGAAATAATCCGCTTTGTTTACATTTGTACGGCGCTGCTGCGCAGCAGCGCCGTAAGGCAGATCGGCGATCCCCGGCCAATCAGCGGCCGGGGATCGCCGCCATGTGACAGGAGACAGCCTGTCACTGGCTGCACAGGACGGATAGCGTCCTGTGCAGCCGGATCTCCAGGAGGGGGCCAGGTAGGAGAGGGAGGGGGAGGATTTCGCCGCGGAGGGGGGCTTTGAGGTGCCCCCCCCGCCACCCACAGCAGGCAGGAGAGATCAGACCCCCCCAGCACATCATCCCCATAGGGGGGAAAAAAGGGGGGCAATCTGATCTCCCTGCCTGCACCCTGATCTGTGCTGGGGGCTGCAGAGCCCACCCAGCACAGATCACTCAAACCAGCGCTGGTCCTTAAGGGGGGGTAAAGGGTGGGTCCTCAAGTGGTTAAACAATCAGCTCCATCATAGGTACTGCTGAAACGTATGGAAATATTGGTTCATTAGATTGTTTATGAGGCACCAATCTCTGAACCATGTTAATTTGTTTGCGTAATTTCACACACAAACTCACCTGTATAATGATTTCCAAGATTGCCACCCCCATCACTACGACCAGTGGATGTAGGAAGAAATTTTGAATTGTAGAGGCCCAGTCCGAGTGTCCCTGGAATATCGCCAGAAACCTTTTCCACCAGGTCAGACTGGAACTCACCTGATTATATTTGTGTTCAACCTCTTTAAGATCACCCTGATCATGATGAAATATCAACTCTAGTTTAGTGTTCTGTTTGTTTAACCGTTTTAACAAAGTGTGATCTTGTGTCAAAACCTGTACCCATTTGTCCCATGGCGTGTTATCCCTCAGGATGGGCATTTCCTGTGGAGCTTTGAACTTTAGAGTTCTCCTAACAATTTGACGTAGTCAAACCTTGATGACTTGATCCATATGGGATCTCCGCTCACACAATATATTCCCCTTGAAAGCTCAACCTTATCGGAACAATTTGAAAATGTACCATGAATGTGTCATTAGACCTCATGTTTAAAAAACAAACTTTTCCTTCAGCCACTGGAGATATTGGTTTGGCTTTAGGAGGGATCTTTTGAATGGTAGCTTCGCATTCTGTGTTATTGAGCCAGCAGGCTTCCTCACTAAATCGGACTTGCCCCGGCAAACACAGGTACCTCTCTGAGAATTGCCAGCATGATGACAAATCTACTTGTTTCACCTCCCCGTCTAGCACCAAAAAATGTTGACCTCTCAGGTCATGGTGTAAGACATCTGTGGAGGAAACAGGTGTACCCAGGGATACTACTGGAAAAACTACATGGGTTTCTCCAGCAGTAAGAACCAAGGAAGTAGCGGTGCATAAAGAATTGTCGCACCCTTTCCATTTGTTTATCCAAACATCTCGGTGCTTCCATGCAAAAGATCCTTCCCCCGGAAAATCGATAAACCGCTCCTTGTCAAGTCTCAGCTGTAAAGCTGTTTTACCTTCTGAAAAGGCTTGAGCCATTATCTTAAAATCTGCTGTTAACTCGGTCTGCATTGACAGGCATGCTGTCTCCCATGCAGTGCCCGAAGCATGTGCAATCATCTTTTGAAGAATTATTTGAATGTGCATTTGAGTGTACCCCTGAACTCTATATGTGTTGTGCGTTAACTGTTCCAAAACCAAGTTCAGATGATGTTGGGTACCCACATTCTGTTGTTCCAATATGCCTAATTGTTGAATGACCTCTGTCATACCTTCTATGTCTACACTGTTGGCTACCCCCATTCCAGCGCCCATGCCTCCCAAGATTGTATCTGCTACATCCCGGGACCTCCTCCTGGCTACATTATTCCCTGTGGAATGTGCCCATGACATGAAAGCCTGTACCAGGGTGGCAGTGACAGTGCTGCAGTTAGGGTAGATATTAGATATTACCCACTCTTGTAAGTTAATCTGCCAAATGATCAATTGAAGCTGAGCCTCCATGATAACTGGAGTCGCCCTCAGTTGATTTAACTGAAAAGGGCCACTTTTTACAACCTGATGTGTGTCACATGACGGTAGGCGGGGTTCCTGGGTAGTCACTGGCAGGGTGACTACCTGAGCTTTAGGAGTTGTGGGAACCCCCACTTTTACTGTCACGGTTCCCCTTCTCACTATGCAAGATCTATTTGGACCTTGAAACTCTAGGGACTGTGGGATGCAAAAACCGTATGTCCATGGTTCTTCATCCTCCCGGACTAAGGGCGCTATTTTTAAACTCCCCCGTTTTAGTCCCATCACCCTTCCATCATAGAGAGTCCCCGAGGTGCTACCTGATGTATCCCAGGATTCAGGATTCTACCTCTCTACTCCAAAAAGTCCCCTGATCCATTAAACTCCCATTCCATGCTAACCCTTGTGGTCCTCCCCAGAAGAATATGGTAGGTACTCTTTCTTCTGGGAAATTGATTAGCATCTCAATGACAAAAGATGTCCCCCAACTGTCCTGATTGAACCTTTGCCCCCCTTATGTCCTGAGGCAAAATGCGTACCTTAGGTCGGGAAGAATGTATTCTCTGCAATCTTTCAGTTAAGAGTACCCCTTCACTTACCCATCTAGCATGAGGATAAGTGCTTGAATAGGGACTGTGTGGTATTGTCTCATGTTGTGACCCATGTAGTGAGGATGTTACCTGTGTTGACACTCCCTTCCTCGGGATTGCTCTCCCCACCCTCTTGGTCACCTGATACTGTGGCTGGATCTCGATTTTTACTTCTCGTTTCGAGAACCATAACCCCTCTGCTCTCCAGCCTTTATGAGTGTATAGTTGTCTCAGAGACACTCTCTGTTGGTAACTCCAGAGTGTGATATTGTTCCCTGCATCTCTCCTATAGGAGAAGTGACGCCCACTGCTCATTCCTATCCAGGCTAGAACCATCTCACTCTGGTTAACCAAGACAAGGTAATCTTGAACAACACACTCCACCTTTTGCATGTACCCATTGTACTGCAATGTACCTTTTAACAAAACTTTTGATCGGGGAGTCGGTTCTGGGAGTGTGACATGCCAGAGCAGATTTACGCTGCCGTTCACATCTCTTTTCCAGCACACCTGAACCTTCAGACCTTTCACCAACATTGTGCCATGAAATTTGTTTCCACCTGGCACTAGTGATCTTTTCCTCCTTCGCGGTTTGGTCCAGTCAGACCAATCAGAGGAAAGTGGAAGAGGATCAGCCTCTTTTTCTCCAAACATTAACATGCTTGGGCCTTGTGTTCTCATTAACCTCTTATTGTTCATGAGAATGTCCTCTCTTCGGTCTCCTAGGACGGAATGGCAGCCTAGGATCACCATCAGCACGGTACTCTTCATTATAAAAGCACCTCCTTGGGAAAGAAAAACATTGCATTATGCTTTGCTCAGTCAGTTTTTTTAGTCTCTTTCCAATCTCAGAAATTTTGCTGTTCTCCAAACTCGGATTGGCATCTGGAAACTGTCTCTTCTCCGACTGACATGTCTGTCTTTGTTGCCGGCATCTCTGCTTTCTAGACTCCATATCGCCAAACTCCTGAAATCGAAATACAAACAAATCAATTCTTATTAATGATTTGGGTTTCGCCCTGCGGCTTGTACTCTGTACACTTTAGATTGATCAATATATACCGTAATTGATCTCGTTGCTTTATGGTTCTCATAAACTCTGTTGACTCTTTATGGTAGACTGGAGCTAAACTCCTCTCCCCTACCTAAGTACTATCTTCAGTACTTACCTGTTTAAAATATGCTCCCGTGGACTTCACCTTTGGAAGCTCTCACCTCATTGCAACCCTGTACCTCATCCCCCCCTGTACATACTCAGCAGCAGTATGTACAGAGTACGGGTGCCACCCACCTGTTACTGCTTTGCAGGTGAGCTTGCAATGCTCTTACTCATTTTCGCTTTTACTTACCTAGAACTCCATTGAACGCTACCAGCTCTGCTAGAAGTCCTGTTTGTTGTACCCTCTGTTCAATGTCTGCCAATGCTACTCCCTCAATACTACAAAAAACGGCTACCTCCCTGTAGGAAGGTGCGCTTTGCCCTTTAACTACACAGGGTGCAGGGCTAGGCACTTTAACTATACAGGGTGCAGGGCTAAGCAGTCCAGCCTCATATGCCTGTATGCGGATCCCTGAATGCCCACTTGGTAGGTAGTCATATGGCAGAAACTGTACTGATACACTGTCACTTTGTAAATGGCAATTCCTTCTTCTTTATAATTGCCCCATGAACTGCTTTCAGTTCTGTTTTGACCATGCTAGTTTCATAGCAACTGCCTGGTTCATGTATTCTGGCATTCCTTTTGGAAAATAATCTGGAATCCGAGATACTCTGTAGAGTGTCTCCCCCACGGATCCCCCCTTGATCAGCTGCCCTGTGCACGGTGCCGTGTGCACAGCTCTGATACCTGGATCCCTGGCATCTCCTGCCCCCCCCCCCTTATTCATGACGGGGGCCGTGCCATGACATGGGCTCTCCCAGCACCATCCTCCCCCCCCCAATTTGGTACAGACTAACCAGCAAGCTCATGGTGACCACTGTCACAGGAGCCCTAGTGGCTGACCGCACTTAGCCTTCTAAACGGTGCCAGCGCACAGATCGTGCGAACTCTGGTCGCAGTCAATGCGCAGGAACCGTTAAGAATTGGCCGCCGACAACTCAGAAGGGAGCCTGTGAGACACGGGTGATTACAACTTCACCCACTGGTTCAGAGTAAACTGCCACCACCGCGGTTATCATGGGACCGTGGAGCCCACTAACTGACTGACTAATCCTGCGAATAAAACGGTTAAACACACGTTATTCTGTCTAGCCAACAACAAACAAACAATTTGGGGGTGGCATTTCCCTGCACTGTGACACCATTTTGAGTCATGGAATACCAGACAAGTTGGCTGCTATGCAATCTCCCATAGCAACCTCCCAATCCTATATACTTTAGGGGAAAAAAACAGTCAGAGAAAACATTGTATATGCACACTAGACATGTTAGCATCTTTACATATTCCAGAAAATTAGCCTCCCGCTACATACACCCTCGGATGCCTGCGAGAAAAAAACACACACAGAAAAAAATACCACAGCAGATTGTCCCACACAAATTCACAGCTGTAACTCTAAACTTCCTCATACATTAGACTGACCCAGTGGCGTACGGCTGCATTCCTGTGTGCCCATCGCACCCAGAAAAAAACATCCTGCTCCAGGGCAAATCTCTCCACAAATACAGCAGAAACTAAAAAAAACAGCCATCAGCGTACCTCGGACATGACTCAGAACTGCACAGATAACATAGAACTTTGCCTGGAATTTGGAATGACAACGTAAGCTGTTAATTAAACTCTCATGACTTTGGCTGTCTCAGTACACTTTCTATACTCTCTCTCACTAGTCCACTAACCTCTCTCCCCCCTGTCCACTAACTGCAGACTGCAGCCCCCTGCCTCTGCTGATGGGGGACACTATTATTTATTTATTGTATTTATAAAGCGCCAACATATTACGCAGCGCTGGACAATAAATAGGGATACATACAATATTTAGGGGTGACATACAGCAAAATGACAATACCTGAATATAAGAAAGACCAGATCATGCAGCACAGTATGAGTACAAGGTAATGCTTAGTCACTGGAGGGGAGCATGGAGATTAGGCAAGTTAGGTTCACTCAGATGTATAGCATGGGTTCACAGTAATGGAGGTGCATGATCAGGTAGGACACAAAAGGAGGAGGACCCTGCCCAAAGGCTTACAATCTAGAGGGAGAGGTAAGGACACGGAAGGTAGGGGACCAGAGTTCAGCTGTGGGTTGAGAGCACTTGTGAGGGGTAGTAGGCCAGAGTGAAAAGGTGAGTTTTGAGGGCTTTCTTGAAGATGTTGAAGGAGGGGGCTGCCCTAATGGGTGGAGGTAGGGAGTTCCATAGTGTTGGAGCAGCTCTTGAGAAGTCCTGGAGGCGTGCATGGGACTGGGTGATGCGGGGGGGGCGGTTAGGCAAAGTTCATTGGAAGAGCGGAGTGAGCGGCTAGGTGTGTACTTCTGAGTAAGATCGGAAATGTAGGTTGGACAGGTTTTGTGGACAGATTTGTAGGTCAGACACAGTATCTTGAATCTGATTCTGGACTGGATAGGAAGCCAGTGGAGGGATTCAAGGAGGGGATCCGCCGTGGTGGAGCGATGGGAGCAGTGGATAATTCTGGCTGCCGCATTCATGATGGACTGCAGTGGGGCTGTTCGGGTCATAGGCAGACCAGACAGCAGGGAATTGCAGTAAACAAGGCGGGAAATTATGAGGGCATGGATGAGGAGGTTGGTGGTAGCAGAGGTCAGGAAAGGGTGAATCTTACAGATGTTACGAAGGAGGAAGTTGCAGGACTGTGTGAGGTTTTGGATGTGGGGTGTGGAGGAGAGTGCGGAGTCCAGGGTGACACCCAGACAGCGGGCTTGAGAGGTAGGACAGTACACCGAAACACAGCTGGCATCAATCCCAGCACAGTACTGCGAGTACACTGTGCCGACAGCAGCAGTAGACTTTCGCTGGTAAACAAGCAAAAAAAAAAAAAAAAACACAGCCTCCGAGAAAGAACAAAGAAAAAACAGCAAGGGAAAAAAAAACACAGGTGACATCTGTGAAACGAAAAAACCTGCCTGTGTACAGACGAACACACAACTTAAAACCACAGTAAATCATAGAAACTACGAACGCTGCTCACACTGGAGCTGCAGCAACAAACATACCCCAACATAACATATAGACAGAAAGAAATATCCCATACTCTCCCCCCCCCCCTTTCAGGGAAAGTAATCTTCACAGCAGAAACTGCAAACTCACTAAGCTGAGCCCGCAGCCCACAGCAGTGCCGCACAGCTCTGAACAGATTATAACACCAAATAAACCAAAACGTCATACTTGCCTGGTCAGCGGACGACCTCTACTCAACTGCCAATTTGATCAGCTTTAGCAAAGTTTCTCACGAATCTGTGGACCCCTCCCGGGGCTTCTGAGAGTCTCATCCCCTCAGCGAATCCGTAGTTCCTCTTGTGGCAATTTGCCAACCCACTTGCCAGGAATGCCCCGTCTTCTGGATTCAAATTCGGCCTTGGCTGTGTGTACATCACAGCCAGAATAAGTCCACAAAATTCGCAGCTGATTAAACTTCGAACTGCAGCCCGTGTGCTGGCTCATGCCACCTCCCGCACACCTCTTATCTGCTCGATAAGCCTGTCCGCGTCTTCTCCGCGTTGCTGTGAAATTTCTTGATAGACAATACTATCCATGGCTCGGCCCTTCTCTGCCTTTTCTGCCAGACAGCACTAGGTTTAACGGCACCAATTTTAAGAAACTATACGTTGGTTGCTATTGGCAACAGCACAACACACCTTTATTCCGGCACCAGCAACTCATTAGTAAGAGCTGCAAACACGACTCTCATCACAGCAAACAGTATAGAAGATAGAACTTCTTAAACGTCTTCAAGTTTCAGGTGTTTATTCAGTAAACAGATATACAGACACAGTTCATTACATCTTAGCAAAGCAGATTCTTCTGTCGTACGTCTTCTTGGCGTTACAGGCTCTTGGTCCCATTCCTGGTAAATGGTAACCAGTCTTTATCTTCTATCTATACTACGTTACATCTACACTACCTATATATAGCATACAGTTATAGAATAGGACACAACATCATTGGATAGAAGTCAAGGGTTGGAGAAAGCCAGGAGAGAGAAAAAGTGTCTCTCCTCGGCCTGTGACCCCTTTTAATACCGGTCACCAAAGAGTTAAATGTGACATCATCTGAGCCATACCTTCACCCCTACAATTGGCTCAGACCCCTTGTGGTGTCATAACACACACCTACTTAATTAATATTCCGCTCGCTCTATAACCTACATACAAAGAATGCCATGTTTGGTAAATATTGGCTATGTTTACCTTTCTGTCGACCATAGGTCTGGGGCAGTTTATGCCTGCGTAGGCCTGTGGCCTTGCACCAGGGACATGTTCCTGGTAACTGCCAGCCTTGGAAATGTTCAGTACCAGTTCTGCTGAAAATCAGAACTGTCTCTTTTCTCTCTAAGAGAAAATCCCCTTAAAGGGCAATTCTGCACACCAAGCCTTTTTCACTAACTCAGTTCAAGTAACTGAGGCCTACTTAAATTATAACACCTGTCATAGTGAGATTGATCATATATGGAATATTTTATTAATAATATATATACACATTTGTTCCATACTGACTAGCAGGATTCAGCTTGCTTACAAGTATTGCTACAACCTGGGGTAAATGTTTAACCTGGGGTAAATGTTTAAATACCATTCATTGTGCCTTAAAGCTGAATCTACACGCAGCGATCCAGTGGCTCGATTAGCCGCCGGATCGCCTCTGCCGCATCCCCGATCGCCCGCGCGTGCGTCGGATTCGATCCGCCCTCGTCGCCGCCGGCGCCGCTTATCTTCCGCTCGATTCCCTGCCATTGTCCGCTCGTGGGGAACGAGCAGGGAATCGGCGGCGGCGAGATCGGACCTGTCGGATCTTATCAAGCGAACCGCAACAGCGGCTCGATTGATAAGCCACATCGGAGCGTGTAGACCCACCTTAAAAGTTGACCAGATCCTTCAGTGTTGTATGCAGAACTCAATCCTTTATTTAACAAAATATTAGGGTTGTGTACCAACCATTGTTCCATTCGGGAGAGTTTATATGTTTTTCAAAACTGATAAAAACTAAAGGTTACCCTTTATTTTAATGTGATCCAATAATGCCACCTGCTGGAAGAGTAACCACATGACAGCATAAATTATTGGTGAACCAATGATGACACCTACTGGTGATGGCAAGACACTGCAAGGTAAGGATTTTTTTTTTAATCTGGCCAGCTCATTATTAACGCATAAACACACCCACTGCCTTGTGATTTGTGGGGAGATAATCCTTGATACAGCCCATTATTTTGTTGATTGGCCAGTCACTAATCTCATAGGCAGGTATCAGAGATAGTGATAAAAATAAAAACAGCAGGGCTGGGTCATCAGGACACATCATCTGAAACACATCACCTGGGACACACAACATCTGAAAGATATCTTGAGGCCAGAGACACGCCCAAGGCATTCATTTGGTAGATATAAAAGATTTTGTTATTATTATTTTTTTATTATTATTATTATATTGATATTTAAGTTGCAGCTTGAATATTTGGTTATTATATTGATAATTATTATTATAGAGTCTGAAAAGGGGTCAAATCTTTTAAAGTGCACATTAAAAGAATTTACTGATATTAATTTTTTGATAGATTTTTCCCTATTATCATAAAGTTTCAACTTTCAAGCTGCCACTTAATGGAGGAATACATAGTTTCCTCTAACGGACCAGGTTTTCTATTTTCTCAGATATAATTCTGTTTTAAAATAGATTTGGGGTTTTCCCTTATGAGGGGCCACGCCCTGGTATATGGTTTTGCATATGCAAATTAGATCCGCCATCTTGTCTTCATATGTTCTGTATTGAACTACATAGTTAACTCGCCCTATTTTCAGAGGCTTGAAGTTTTTATATATCAACCCTATTGTTTTGCAAGCGTTATTTGATTTGATACCTGAACTGTGAATTAATGCTTTATAAATAAGCTTACCATCGAAAGTATTGTTACATTTACCTGAAGAACAACTTGATTTGCATTCTTTTATTGAATTAATATATTTATGTAATACATTTTTTTTGTTGCAGTCTTTTATATTTGTACCAATATAATAGGAATATTTTGAAAAAAGAACTCATAAAGCGGACATCTCTGTATATCAGAGATCAAAATAACTTGGGATTCCTCCTACTGTAGCCTCCCTGGCGGTAAGCCTGATCACAGCTCGGGCTTGGAGAGATGAGCTGCGAGTGGTAAGCCTTAGTGTTGAGCGAACATCTAGATGTTCGGGTTCGGGCCGAACAGGCCAAACATGGCCGCGATGTTCGGGTGTTCGACCCGAACTCCGAACATAATGGAAGTCAATGGGGACCCGAACTTTTGTGCTTTGTAAAGCCTCCTTACATGCTACATACCCCAAATTTACAGGGTATGTGCACCTTGGGAGTGGGTACAAGAGGAAAAAAAAATTTAGCAAAAAGAGCTTATAGTTTTTGAGAAAATCGATTTTAAAGTTTCAAAGGGAAAACTGTCTTTTAAATGCGGGAAATGTCGGTTTTCTTTGCACAGGTAACATGCTTTTTGTCGGCATGCAGTCATAAATGTAATACATATAAGAGGTTCCAGGAAAAGGGACCGGTAACGCTAACCCAGCAGCAGCACACGTGATGGAACAGGAGGAGGGTGGCGCAGGAGGAGAAGGCCACGCTTTGAGACACAACAACCCAGGCCTTGCATGAGGACAAGAAGCGTGCGGATAGCAATTTGCATTTTGTCGCCATGCAGTCATAAATGTAACACAGATGAGAGGTTCAATAAACAGGGACCGGAAACGCTAACCCATCACAGATGTTCATTGTTCATGTTACTTGGTTGGGGTCCGGGAGTGTTGCGTAGTCGTTTCCAATCCAGGATTTATTCATTTTAATTTGAGTCAGACGGTCTGCATTTTCTGTGGAGAGGCGGATACGCCGCCGATCTGTGACGATGCCTCCGGCAGCACTGAAACAGCGTTCCGACATAACGCTGGCTGCCGGGCAAGCCAGCACCTCTATTGCGTACATTGCCAGTTTGTGCCAGGTGTCTAGCTTCGATACCCAATAGTTGAAGGGTGCAGATGGATTGTTCAACACAGCTACGCCATCTGACATGTAGTCCTTGACCATCTTCTCCAGGCGATCGGTGTTGGAGGTGGATCTGCACGCTTGCTGTTCTGTGTGCTGCTGCATGGGTGTCAGAAAATTTTCCCACTCCAAGGACACTGCCGATACCATTCCCTTTTGGGCACTAGCTGCGGCTTGTGTTGTTTGCTGCCCTCCTGGTCGTCCTGGGTTTGCGGAAGTCAGTCTGTCGGCGTACAACTGGCTAGAGGAGGGGGAGGATGTCAATCTCCTCTCTAAAGTCTCCACAAGGGCCTGCTGGTATTCTTCCATTTTGACCTGTCTGGCTCTTTCTTCAAGCAGTTTTGGAACATTGTGTTTGTACCGTGGATCCAGAAGGGTATAAACCCAGTAATTGGTGTTGTCCAGAATGCGCACAATGTGTGGGTCGCGTTCAATGCAGTCCTAGGCCGAAGAGGTCATAGCCTAGGGTCACAAAACCTGTTTATTTGGGCAATTTCAATGGTGGCGAGTCTGACGTACATAAATCGCAGCAATGGCCGTTAGCAACGTCTGAATCTCACGAAATGTCTCATGCAGGTAGAAGACATATTGTTAGACTTGGGCTCCAAAGATGGGTTCCCTACATCTCTGCAAACCAGAGTTACAGGGCTCCAAATTTGGTAAAATCCCCCATAGGCTTTCATTGGGCCTCCTATTTACAGTTCCAAAATCTCACATCTTTTCAAAGGGCAATTACTCAGCAGTGGCAAATTTTCTAGCATTGTAGGGACCCTTAGGGGGAACATGACTGGTGAGTTTCGGGCCCCTAGGCCAAAGAGGTCATAGCCTAGGGTCACAAAAACCTGTTTATTTGGGCTATTTCAATGGTAGTGATGGTGACGTACATAAATCGCAGCAATGGCCGTTAGCAAAGTCTGAATCTCACGAAATGTCTCATGCAGGTAGAAGACATATTGTTAGACTTGGATTCCAAAGATGGGGTCCCTACATCTCTGCAAACCAGAGTTACAGGGGTCCAAAATTGGTAAAATCCCCCATAGGATTTCATTGCCTCCCTATTTCACTTTCCAAAATCTCACATCTTTTCAAAGGGCAATGGCTCAGCAGTACCAAATTTTCTAGCATTGTAGGGACCCTTAGGGGGAACATGACTGGTGAGTTTCGGGCCCCTAGGCCGAAGAGGTCATAGCCTAGGGTCACAAAAACCTGTTTATTTGGGCTATTTCAATGGTAGTGATGGTTGCGTACATAAATCTCAGCAATGGCCGTTAGCAAAGTCTGAATCTCACGAAATGTCTCATGCAGGTAGAAGACATATTGTTAGACTTGGATTCCAAAGATGGGGTCCCTACATCTCTGCAAACCAGAGTTACAGGGGTCCAAAATTGGTAAAATCCCCCATAGGCTTTCATTGCCTCCCTATTTCACTTTCCAAAATCTCACATCTTTTCAAAGGGCAATGACTCAGCAGTACCAAATTTTCTAGCATTGTAGGGACCCTTAGGGGGAACATGACTGGTGAGTTTCGGGCCCCTAGGCCGAAGAGGTCATAGCCTAGGGTCACAAAAACCTGTTTATTTGGGCTATTTCAATGGTAGTGATGGTGGCGTACATAAATCTCAGCCATGGCCGTTAGCAACGTCTAAATCTCACGAAATGTCTCATGCAGGTAGAAGACATATTGTTAGACTTGGATTCCAAAGATGGGGTCCCTACATCTCTGCAAACCAGAGTTACAGGGGTCCAAAATTGGTAAAATCCCCCATAGGCTTTCATTGGGCCTCCTATTTACCGTTCCAAAATCTCACACCATTTCAAAGGGCAATGGCTCAGCAGTGGCAAAACTCACCAGTCATGATCCCCCTAAGGGGATTATGTACGCCACCATCACTACCATTGAAATAGCCCAAATAAACAGGTTTTTGTGACCCTAGGCTATGACCTCTTCGGCCTAGGGGCCCGAAACTCACCAGTCATGTTCCCCTAAGGGTCCCTACAATGCAGACCGTCTGACTCAAATTAAAATGAATCAATCCTGGATTGGAAACGACTACGCAACACTCCCGGACCCCAACCAAGTAACATGAACAATGAACATCTGTGATGGGTTAGCGTTTCCGGTCCCTGTTTATTGAACCTCTCATCTGTATTACATTTATGACTGCATGGCGACAAAATGCAAATTGCTATCCGCACGCTTCTTGTCCTCATGCAAGGCCTGGGTTGTTGTGTCTCAAAGCGTGGCCTTCTCCTCCTGCGCCACCCTCCTCCTGTTCCATCACGTGTGCTGCTGCTGGGTTAGCGTTACCGGTCCCTTTTCCTGGAACCTCTTATATGTATTACATTTATGACTGCATGCCGACAAAAAGCATGTTACCTGTGCAAAGAAAACAGACATTTCCCGCATTTAAAAGACAGTTTTCCCTTTGAAACTTTAAAATCGATTTTCTCAAAAACTATAAGCTCTTTTTGCTAATTTTTTTTTCCTCTTGTACCCACTCCCAAGGTGCACATACCCTGTAAATTTGGGGTATGTAGCATATAAGGAGGCTTTACAAAGCACGAAAGTTCGGGTCCCCATTGACTTCCATTATGTTCGGAGTTCGGCCATGTTCGGCCCGAACCCGAACATCTAGATGTTCGCCCAACACTACACGTGACCCGTTCGGCCAATCACAGCGCTAGCCGAACGTTCGGGTAACGTTCGGCCATGCGCTCTTAGTTCGGCCATATGGCCGAACAGTTTGGCCGAACACCATCAGGTGTTCGGCCGAACCCGATCATCACCCGAACAGGGTGATGTTCTGCAGAACCCGAACAGTGGCGAACACTGTTCGCCCAACACTAGTAAGCCTGAGCTCAGGTCGGCTAGGGGATTTTCTTACTGTTTAGGAGTCCAAGGATATATAGTAAAAAAATATTTTTGAAGAGACAAAAAAGTTTCAAGATGCTCTTAAATTTTAATGTATTAAAAATCTTCAAGCAAATTCATCTTTGCAAACAACATCCCTTTATCAAATACCAAAAACATATGTTGAAATATGCAATTGTTTAAAAAGGCGACAACGTCGACTTGTTTCGGAGTAACCTTCTTCAGGCCTTCACAAACCATTGTAATCTGTAATATACAGGGCAAAAATTGGGACGGGTACCATCTGGGCAAAATCAAGCCAGGAAACACCACTTAGACTAACAATGGACACAGCACACAGGCAAGATGTACCAGGAGAGAGTGGTGATTATCATTATATTATTGGTGTTCTGGCACACCATTGAGGATATGGTGTTTGGGTCTCCCAATTTTTCCAATTACAGTGATTGTCCAGGTGGGAGCTATATACAGTGGGTTGCAAAAGTATTCGGCCCCCTTGAAGTTTTCCACATTTTGTCACATTACTGCCACAAACATGAATCAATTTTTTGGGAATTTCATGTGAAAGACCAATACAAAGTGGTGTACACGTGAGAAGTGGAACGAAAATAATACATGATTCCAAACATTTTTTACAAAGAAATAACTGCAAAGTGTGATGTGCATAATTATTAAGCCCCCTTTGATCTGAGTGCAGTCAGTTGCCTATAGGCATTGCCTGATGAGTGCTAATGACTAAATAGAGTGCACCTGTGTGTAATCTAATGTCAGTACAAATACAGCTGCTCTGTGAGGGTCTCAGAGGTTGTCTAAGAGAACATTGGAAGCAACAACACCGTGAAGTCCAAAGAACACACAAGACAGGTCAG